>NW_026057579.1:18882728-19007536 GCF_023721935.1 Panthera uncia | reverse complement strand
AAAGTAGTGAAACTCATAAAAAAAAAAAAAAAAAAGATTCAGATGCTCAACCCACTGAGCCACCCAGGTGCCCCCACAGGTTGTATTGTTTTAAATGTAAATTAAGCATATACAGGGCTGGTGAGTTGTTTTATTACGATCTGGTTTAAACTAAATTAATAAAAACTGAATCCAAATAAATAAATACGTAATAAATAAACAAAGCTCACAAAGTCACTCACTACTGACCTGGGCAATTCTGCACCTGGGCTTCCTAACCTGAAAAGCAAGAACATTAGGCTAGATGAGGTGTTCCCTATGCGGGCTCTGGGTCTGGGCTGCACGGGACCTGGGAAACCGTATGCAAAAGCGGGAGAGTGCTCAACCCCGTCTGTGTCTTAAAAATCCCCTACAGGGGCGCCTAGATGGCGGTTAAGCATCCGACTTCAGCTCAGTTCACAATCTTGCGGTCCGTGAGTTCGAGCCCCGCGTCGGGCTCTGTGCTGACCGCTCAGAGCCTGGAGCCTGTTTCGGATTCTGTGTCTCCCTCTCTCTCTGCCCCTCCCCCGTTCATGCTCTGTCTCCCTCTGTCTCAAAAATAAATAAACGTTTAAAAAAAAAAATCCCCTACAGACGCCCTCACCCCTAGCCGGAAGGGTGTTAAACACAGGAGCCTGGGGGGTTCCCTGTGTGAGGCTCATTTCCTAGAGGCTGATGTAAATTTAGAGACTTAACAGAGTCAGAAAAAGAAAACATCATGGGCTTACTCAGCAGCATATTCAAAGGACGATGTTTACCTAAGACACACCAATTCAGTGCAGCCACCATCATGGCTCATTCTCTGTGAGTGAGGGGACTGATCTGGGTGCCAGTGTGAGCAGATGAAATTCGGGATGCCCAGTTAAATTTGAATTTCAAATAAATAATGAATCACTTTTAGTATAAATGTACCCTCCCACACAACCTTGGAGATATGCTTACACTGAAAAATGATTCATTGCTGATCCGAATCAAATTTAACTGGAAGTCTGTGCTTTATCGGGATCCAACTTGATCATGCTCCCAGAGGACCAACCCAAACACCAGCTTCCAGGATCTAGTGACCGGCTCAAAAGGACAGATGGAAGGGGCTTCAAAAAAAGACGCTAAGGAAGAAAGGCAGAGAGAAGGTTTGAGAATGACCTTATGAGAGTCTGAAGCTGGAAGGAGCAGGTGACTCCTAATCTAATCATCTCCAGTCACCATAGAAACCACTAAAGTCAGCCGGAAAGAGCTGGTGAACCCCAACACCCACCTCCTCTCCACCAGTATAGATGGTTCACATTCCCTTCCTAGGTGAGGTCTGGTCGGACGGGATCTACTGTCTCAGTTGCTCTCCCAGGAAACAGCTGGGACCTGACCCTGCCCTCTTCCTCCCAGCCTCAGATGGCTGCCCCAAAGCACCCACCCTGTTGTGAGTGATGGCACCTGAACACCTAACCCTGTGTCAGAGAAAAACCAGGGCCAGAGAGTAGTTAAAGCAATAAAAACAGATTTTATTCAGGACTATTGCGCTAGAGGACAAGAGACCTTGGTGTAGAATCGGGCTCCATTCCAAATACAGCAGGGGCAAGTGGGAATTTATAACCAAGGAGTGGGGGCAGGGAGTCAGCGGATAGAAAACGACTAAGAAGAAACCTCAGCGATAAACGGGGATTCTGGCTAAACCAACCTAACCGGATTCATGCTGAAGACAGGCCCAGGTGATCAGACACCTGGGAGATGGTGGGGGATGAAGAATCCGATAAGATATGGAAGGCCATCAGAGATATGGAGAATACAGGGTTCTGGTTACATTAACTTAGCAGGGCTCTTATCAAAACTGGATTTTATATGGAAGTGTCCATACGAGCCTAGGAGAAGATTCAGGACTAAAGTCTGGTTGAGCAAAAGAAGTCTTTGTCACCTGCCCACAGGGAGGTCACATTCTAGCAGGGGAACAGTACCCAGGAGGGAAATGGCCCAAGGACATACAGCAAAAGCCTGTTCAGAACAAAACAGGCCCGTCCTGGACTCCCTGTCCACGTATCTCTCTGTCCCTTCCTGGGTAAAGTAACTCTCCTCATCCAAAATGTGATTAAATTGATCAGGACAATGTTCAATCTTTCAGACAAGACATGGGCAGGCAGTAAGCTCTGCATACAAATGCAGGAGTTTGCAGTGACACATTTTGTATTTGACTCCGGAAATTAGAGGTGCTTTGGAGGTAATGCAAATTGATTCAAAATGTCCCCGGCCAGAAGCCTGGATCACGCACTTAGGCAAATCATGCGAAGTGCTTTTTAATGCACTGCCTCAGATCCTTCTGTGAACCTCTCTGCTGGACCAGCCCTGACCTCACAGCAGCTACACCGATCCTCCCCATGGGGCCTCCAACTGCACTTCTGCGTCTGTCCTCCTTCCCTTTGCACACAAGCTCTGAATGCTATTGTTTCCACTTTACAGACAGGTAAGTAGGGCGCTGAGTGATTAAGCGACTAACCCCATGGTCAATTTACTCTAAGGGACAGAGCCCACTGGAGGCCACCCTCTCTCTCTTCCCTAGTCTAGGACAACTTGCACAGATGTTACTCCATTCCTCTAGGTTCTGCAACCTTTAGAGGATCATGAAGAACGTCGTATGTCTGTCCGTCTACCAGCCTATCCACACACAGGATTCTGTGGAAGGAGCACCCCTAACGCTTAGTAAATTTCCTCCCTTTGCTAAAAATTTTTTAAATGTCTTCCCTTTCATGTAACTCACAGCACAGAAGCTGCTGCCTTTAATCAAGACAATCAAATCTGAGCAATTATAAGACAGCTGTTCCTCTGATGGCCAAGATCAAGAAGACTGACCCACCTTTGACTTTCTGCAGGCTCAGAAAGTTTTAAGGTTTGCTTTGTGGACATGTTGCTTAACCCAGGAAACCAGGGCTTCCAAAATTATGTGGCAAATTTGTACCCAACATACGGATTAAGCTCTATCCCTGAATTTCATCAAATAAGAATCCAGAGGATTTTGCAAACATACCCGCCCAGATTCCTCTCTACTTTTCTCGGAATCTATCTCCTGTGACCCCAGTGCCTTTGTCCTGGGCTCACTGCCACCTATGGTCACTAATGTCAACCCTAGTTTTCACCTGTAAACAGCCTAGCCAGGCTAGGCTGTCAGTGTGAAGGCTGGCTGGCCACCTCCACTGTGTCCACATGGTGGCCTCTGCCTGGAGTGCCCCCGTCTCCACCTGGAACAATCCTGCTTCTCCTTCAAGTCCCTGCTCAAATATCCCTAGAATTCCAGCTTCATGGGGCTGCTGTGAGGACTAAGGTCAAGCACAGGTGGGCACAGACAGGGGCACCTGGTCCAGGACAGCACTGACTGTCACTGTCATGCCCTCGCTCCTGCCCCTCTTAGGGAAACCATCCCCTTCCCAACTTCCTGTGCCTCTTACTCACACTACTATGTGATTACTCGTGTGCTCCATAAAGTCCTGAACTCCTGGAGGGCGGGGGTCTTGTCTTGCTTGTCTTTGGGGCCCCACACCTGACTCAGGGCCTGACACTTAGGGGGTGTTATGTATATTTGCCCCGAAAATCCTCCTGTCTCCTGGGCTCCAGGGACAGCAGCTTGATGAATGGTCAGAACACTGTGATAAGTTAAAATTCATTGTATGATGTGGCTGTGGACACAGACAAAGACTGTGCTGTTAGTGACATCATGTCGGGCTGGTGACACCACTGGTCATTAGGAATGTTTACTTCAGGACAGAGCCCTTGGCTTGTCGGGAAAATGGTCCAGAGTCCCATCCAGTATGTCACTATAACCTGTAGGAACTGTCTCCAATAGGGATGGGGCGATCCAGCTGGTGTGGTCTGCCTGTCTGCCTTCATGCACCTCTACAGGCCTCAGCGTCTCGGTGAATATATTTTGATAACTGCATGGATTCCTTTTAATGTCACATGATGGGGCACCTGGCTGGCTCAGTCAGAAGAACATGCGACTCTTGACTTGGGGTCGTGAGTTCAAAACCCACGTTGGGTGTAGAGATTACTTACATAAATAAACTTGCAAAATAAAGTAAAATGGGGGTGCCTGGGTGGCTCAGTCAGTTGAGCGCCTGACTCCAGCTCCGGTCATCATCTCCATGAATTCACGGTTCATGAGTTCAAGCCCCACATCGGGCTCACTACTGTTAGCCCAGAGCTCGCTTTGGATCTTCTGTCCCCGCCTCTCTCTCTGTCCCTCCCCTGCTTGTGCTCTCTCACTCAAAAATTAATAAACATTTTTAAAAAAACGAAAATAATCATGCAAACAAATAAATAAAATATATAAGTCACATGAAACTAGTTGCATTACTGAGGACAAGAAGCTGGGAAGAACCCTCCTCTGTATCTGCACGTCTCCCGCTGACAGAAGAGAGCAGGCTCCAGTGAAGGAAGCAGAAAAGTTCCTGGCAGGTCTGTGGGACCCAAACACACTCCATGTCCACTCGTGCCTCCGTGCCATCCCACTGGCATTCCCTCCTCCAGGAAAGCCCTTCCCCTAGTAACCTCCTACATTTTGTCCAGGACCCCACTCGTGCACCTTCTCTTTCAGGTCTTCCTGCAATAAAGAGGTCTGGTGCAGTCCCTTCAGAGTTTTTCTGATTCAACCCTGGCCATTTTCACAAGTTCAGTGCAGTGTTAGGGCAAGAAGGAGGAGCTGGCAAACAGGTCCTGTGGCACCTCAAGTAACAAGATCTGCAGTAATGGGCAAAATGTGTCCCCTGGGTCTTAAGCAGTTTCCCCAAGGCTTTGCACTCCAGCATGTGATGTGACAGGCATGAGGTGCAGACTAGAGGCCTGGAGAAGAGAACAGAGGACATGGGAGGTGGGGGGCGCTGAGAACTAGGACTAGGATCTTAAAAGCCGGAAATCCTCAGCAACCAAACCTAGGTCTTTCTGCCGCGGATGCGTCAGAGAAGCATCCTGGGAATGCACGTTGGCAGCCCTGGTGGAGGGGCTGTGTCAGAGGTAGGGATCTGAAGGAGACTGAAGAACCCCCGTGCAAACTCCCCACTCCATCACTCACTAGCATGATCGTAATGACGCAAATCACTTGACTTGCTTTGATTTGGTTTCCTCAGCTATAACATGGTCTCCCGGGGACCAAAAGTGGACTACGCCACTTTTCTGGCAGATGTGAACAACACATCTTAGGGACACGTTCCAGGCCTCCCGGGCGCTTCCCTGTTCAGACGAGACTCCCAAAAGGCCGTTTCCACTTTGTGGTTCGTCTCCGACATCGTTCAGCTCAATCTCTTTAAACCGTTTACAAAACGCTCCGACATCAACAATGCATTCTCACCGCTTTTACAAATGGGGAGACCTGGGTCCATAACTTGCCACCGTCACTCTGTGGAGACCGGCGCTCCCCGGGCGGCTCCGCACCGCCTCCGCACGGCGCCGCCCGGCGCCCTCCTTGGCGGGGCGGGGCCACGGCGCGGGGCGGGACCTGGACTGGTCACGTGACGCCCGGCCCGGAAGCGCTCGCTCCCGAGACCCCCCGGTGACGGGGTCGGGAGCTGCTACCTGGAGCGAGCGCGGAGGTCCCGGGGGTCCCTGCAGTTTCTCGCTCCCTGCATTCGCCGCCATGGCCTGGACCAAATACCAGCTGTTCCTGGCCGGGCTCATGCTCGTCACCGGCTCCATCAACACGCTCTCGGCCAAGTGAGTCCGGGCCTGGCTGGAAGGGGAGGGGGCTCAGCCGGACCTGCCGCGGCCCGCGAGGGCGCCAGCGACCCCGCGCACCTTCCTCGCCCTCCCCTTCCTCGGCTCTCCTTTCCCGGCTTCACCGGCTCGCCTAGTTTCTCCGGTCGGTTCAAGCGATTTGGGGGCCCCTAAGGGGCGCGAGGCCCGGGGAAATATGGACAGAGGCCGGGTCGCCAGCTGGAGGACCCAAGCCCCGGCTCATTTGATCGCTGAGTGTTTGATCCCGGCGAGTCACCTTCCGTCTCCGTGCCTCAGTTTCCTCGTCTTTAAACGGGAGGGTTGGAGCCCAACGCTCGGTTCGGAGGCAGGCTCTCCAAGAGCTGTAGGCAGAGGTGGGGTGAAGGGGCACTCCCACACTTGTTCACACGGGCTGCGGTAGAACACATGCAGGCCGAGTAATCCGTGACCGTGGAGGCGACAGAGAAGGGGTGCCCCGTGGGCTTCTCACGGAGGAGAGGTTACAGCTGGGCCTTGAAATTTCGGTGGGATATCTACATGTGGCTGGACGTCGAGGCAGGCAAGAGCAAGGTCACATCGAAGAGTATTGTAACCAGCCCCAAATGCCCAGGCCGCATCTTAATCCCACAGTCAAAGAAGGGCTTTTGAGCAGAAAGTGACAGGTTACAAATGGTATGATGAACCTGATGGTCAAGATGAAGAGTAGTGTGGTGCAGGGAATACCACTCCAAGCCTGCTGCATAGCAGATGAGGGAGGTAGGAAAGGAAGGGACAGGTGGGAGAGACCAGGTACAGAAGGAAGCCATAAACCCTGACCCACGGGATGGAGAGACAATGACCAGTCCAGGGTTTCTGCCTGCGAGAATACAAGTGTCATTAACCCAGACAGGGAAGGCAGGTGGGCGGTTCAGCCCTGATGCATGAGGGTGAGGTGCTTGTGCGACAGAGGTAATAGTCCCGAGGAGGTTAGGGCTTGAGGACCCAGGGCTGTCATGAGACTGAGGGGTTGAGCACGGCCTCCTCTCTGTAGTGCACAGGAGACCCTGGAGGCAGCCCCTTGTCTGGGCAGTGCTTTGTCTCTTGCTCTGCCCCCGCCTCAAGACAGGGCTCTCCTGCCCCCTCTGTTTACCATCTCAGAGCCCCCAGTACCCAGATCCTGGCCTCTCTCTGAACCGATTCCAAGGTGCACGTGGAGAACAGTGGACAGTGGCCCTCTCCCAGCCAGACCTCACTTCCAGCTGGCCCTGCCAGCCTCCACAGCAAGGGGGAGGCATGCCAGTCACCCTCTGGGCTGTGTTCCAGGCCCCCTGAGGGCTGGGGGAGGGGGGCAGTCATCTCCTATTCATTTTTGAGGTGTTTGTTCCTAGCACACTCCATCAGTGATATGAGACATGTTCCAGAGGAGAGTTTGGAAGAGAGGCATCCCGTTCAGTTGATCAGACATGTATAAGGTGCCTACAGGGTGTAAGGCACTGTCTGGACTCAGGGAAGGAGGCTGAAGCAACCAAAAGAAAGCTTGAGATGGTTAGAATCAGAGGTGAAGGGGTTAGAATATACAGCCTGGCAACCACGGTGTCCTCCCTTCTCCAAAGGAAGTAAAGCTCTGGGTGAACCCCACTGTCTCTGGTTGGGTTATGGCCGGCTGTGTCTGTGCCTTGAGCTGGTCTCCCGGGCCCTGTGGCCTCCTGAAGGTCACTGCTTTTGCTGAGCCCTTAACTGTAAAGGTGACTCAACATGAGAGCTCCCATTCTCAGGATCTGAACACAGCGGCCAAGTTGTCTGTCTGCCCATCTGTCGTACTAGCTAAGGCCTTAGCCAAGTGCTTCCAGAGTGGCCGTGGGTCTGCCAGGGCCTCTGTCCCCAAGGACAGTTGAGACTGCCAGTTACTACTGGGGTAAACTGTGCTAACTCAGCTCCTTCCTGGTCAGGTAGGAGGCCAGGGGCATCCTTGGCCCCAGGAGGCCTTGCCCTTGGAGGCTGCCTCAGAGACAGGAAAGAGACTCCCATGTGAGGACCCAGCCTTTGATCCTGTCACCTGATGTGGGGCCTCTCAGGAGCCTCCCTACCCCAGATGGACCACCAGAATTGGGCCCCAAACATTGTTCTAAGGCCAGACTGTGAGAAGGACACCCTCAGAGAGAAAATGTGAGAGAGCAACTATGTACATCCTGATGGGAATTAGCAATTTGAACTCACACTCTGACCTGCAGTTTCTGACAGGGACAGACTGGCTAGAATGTGACCACAGCCAGTGCTAACTAAGCAACTGCTATCCAGAGAGCATCCCGTGCCCGGTCCTCCTGCGGCCACCTTTCACGTGTTAGTTTAATAAATTCTTGTAACCAGCCTGTGAAGGAGATATGCTCGTTGTCCCCGGATGAGGAGCCTGAGGTATGGAAAGGTGGAATTGCTTGCCCAAGTTCAAGTCAGCTGTCAAATGGCAGAGTTGATAATTGAACCAAAGCGATCTGGCTCAAGAATCCGGGCTCTTCACCATCAATATGGGATGAGGCTAGAGACTTCTCTATTCATTTTTCAGGGCATTTCAAGTTGTTAGAAACGTAGAAATCACCCATTCTCATTCCCACGATCTGTGGTCGGGGTCCCATGAGAAGTTTCTTTTTGTGGCCCAGCTGACTGGTGTCAGAGTGGGAGCCTGGGTCTCCGCATTTTTTTTTTTAACATTTTTTTAAAGTTATTTTTGAGACAGAGAGAGAGCATGAACAGGGGAGGGTCAGAGAAAGAGGGAGACACAGAATCTGAAACAGGCTTAAGGCTTTGAGCTGTCAGCACAGAGCCCGACGCGGGGCTTGAACCCACAGACCGCGAGATCATGACCTGAGCCGAAGTCGGCTGCTTAACCGACTGAGCCACCCAGGCGCCCCATCCTGGGTCTCCGCATTTTAGCCCAGTCCTTCCACAGCTGCAGAACCCAAAGCCGCTCTTCCTTGGGAATCTCCTCTCGAATCTCCGAAGGCAAGAGCAGCCAAGCGTGACCCTTGGGAGTTGTGATCCCGCAAGTGGCAGCTCCCCTCCCTGCCACCAGAGTGCTCGACCTCTGGGACTGGGCAGCAGGCCTGCGTCCCAGCCCAGGGGATCCTGCTGTTACCCTGCTTATTTCCCCCCTGGAGCCAGGGGCTGCTCTCGGTTCCCATGTTGCGTCTCCAGTAGCCTCTTTCGGTTCCTTGGCCTGTTAAAAGGAGCACGTTTCTGTCCCCAGGGTCCAGGGGAGACTAAACATAGTAGAGACGGAAGTGGCTGAGCACATGCCACCTGCTGTCCTGGGACCACAGGGCAGCTCTCCCCTGGAGGGGGCCACTGCCCGCTCGGCAGGTTTGGGGAGGATGCAGGAGACAGGCCTGCCCTGGCTGGGGCCGGGGCAGGGGGCACATACCCACAGGAGGGAAAGCCGCCCATCAGGTTGGCCCCGTGGCCCTGTCCCCGGGCCTTGGCAGAGGGCCCCTCCCGGTGAAGTAGCTGCTTCTCCTTTCTTGGCTGCCCTCGCCCCCCCCTCACCGTGACCTTCTGCTGATGTGTCTCCTGCAGACCAAACGTTTCCCCCGCTCAGCACTGCTTAGGGCTGTCTGTCTGAACCAGAGCCTGCCTGTGGGGTCCTGTCCCTTTCAGAGCCCCCTTTTCCTGAATCCCGCTGGGGGGCTGCATGGAAAGAGCCAGTGTCAAGTAGACACTCACTGAGTAAGGCTCAGATCGCCACCTAAACCGCCGCAGACTGGGAAGCTCACCCCACCCGGGAGGGGCCGGGGGGGGGGGGGGGGGGGTGACTTCCTCTCCAAAGTCAGGCCCCTGGTGCAGGAACCCTGCCAGGAAGGTGGCAGGAGGCCTGGAACCACCGGGCCTCTATTAGGGAAGGACTTGTATATGGCCTTTCTGTGCCAGCTCTAACTTTTGCCTTGGTGGCTGTCCCTACCCTTAAATCCCACGAGCTGGCATTGGATAATTGCTTCAGAGGGTTCCTTTGCCAGCCTCAGGAGGGCCGTATGTAGAGTGGAAAGAGTTGCAAGGCTTGGAAGCTATGGGATTAGGTGAGTCATGGGGCCTCCCCAAGCCTCAGGTTCATCTGTAAAATGGGCGTCATTTCCCCACCTTCCACCCAGAAACAAGGGATCCACTGAGGAAGATTTTGCAATTCTTAGACGAGAGGGCTCGTGACTGTTTATTACCAACCGCTGTGACACCCAGAGAGTGGAGAAGCTCTGTGGCCCTTCCAAAGATCCCAGGCAGGAGAAAGAAGCTGACTCACCAGGCTTGACAAGCCGGGGGCGCCAGAGGAAGTGGCAGAGATTGTGAGGGGGATGGGACGCACAACCGGTCAGTCCGAGGGAGCTCCATCAGCCACATCCTCAGTCTGTCCGCACCCCTGCCCTCACGTGGTTGTGCACGCTTCTCAGAATGCTGAGCTTTGAGTTTGGCCATGCCAGAGTGATTCACCCCCAGCACGGGGAGCCCACACCGCCCCCTCCACCGGCCTGCCGAGACCCCATCTAAAAGAAGCCAGTCTCTGCCAACAGAAGGCATCTACTCATGTAGCGTGAGCCAGCCCCTTGCGGGATCCCACAGGCCTCCTGCCCATGAGACCGTGGCTTTCCCTTAGGGTACAGTATCTAGAGAGAAGAGAGGGCCCATCTGCAGAGCTGACCTCTCTCCACTTCAACAAGGGGAGTGGGAAGAATCTGGAATAAGAAGGTGATGGGAGAAATTCAGGTGCTGAGGAAGGAGCACAGAACTGGAGGAGGAGGCCCCTGGGTGCTGGCCTTTCCTCTGCACCCGAGGAGCCCCATGTCCCTCAAGCCAGCCCTCTCTGGTCCCCGGGTTCTTTGTCAAATAAGGTGCTTCCTGAGATGATGGTTGCGTTTTTTCTCCTGTATCGGCACTTGTTGGCCCTGTGGCCCCTCCAGCCGCCCCTGCTTCAGCCAGCAGGGTGGGTCCCAGAGAATGGGTGCTCTCCCAGAAGCTTTAGGGCTGGAGCAGAGCAGGCAATGTTGACCCAACACGAGGGGTGAGACTCCTGCTCAGTAGAGGGGAAAGAGGGAGAAGGGGCAGAAAAGGACTTTCATTGACTACCCGCCATGGGCCACCTCTTACATATCTCCTATTATTTATTGCTTTTGACAGTTCATCAGTATTGGCATCATCATCCCTATTTTATAAATGAGAAACCTATTCACTTGTCCTACCTATGAGGCTCAAAAGTCGTGAGCTTTCCACATATCCTGCCGCCTCTTCGGAAAGCATGTGAGCAGTTGGGTTTGGCGCTAGACCCGGCCCTTTGTTAACTGTGTGAGTCTGAGCCCGGCTCCCTCCACCCCTCCACCCCAAGCCCGCAAGTCCCCGCCTGGAAAATGAAGTACGTGAAGTGCTCAGCACAGGCCTGGCACGAAGTCGGTGCTCAGTGACTTGTACCTTCCTAAAAACACGTAGTGAAGCGTTTTGCAAACAACAACCCCACCCTAGGGGCCATTGCTGTCATCCCCCCACGAACTGGAGCTGGTTTTGGTCTCTTGTTCTGTGCTGTCTGGGGTCCACCTGTGCCGACACAGTGAGCTGAAGCCTGTCTCAGGACCAGGACGAGAAGCCTGACTCCAGCCCTAAGTGCCTGCAGGTCCGAACTCTTCCCTGCCTGCAGAGAGGCTGGGCAGGGCAGCCGGTCCTGACACCCAATCCCTTGGGCTGCAAGCCTGCTCTGAGCCTTCAGATACAAGAGGACTCCATTTCCCAAGCTGGGAACACTGCCAGCCCCAACTTGTTGAGGCAGACCCACCCCTTGGGGAAAGCAAAGAAGGCCTTTGGGGCAGGAGGGGGAGCTCAGCATCTGCCTTACAGCCGGCTCTGCACTCGCTGCCCACCCCTGGGGACAAGCCCGGCCGGCCCCACCAGCAGGTGGCACCTCACCCAAGTGGGCAATTAGGACCCAGAGGACGTTGCCTCTGGACTGTAGTACCTGCCTATTTGCTAGGTGGAGTCTGGCAGTCCCATTTATCCGACCACAAAATGTTGGAGCTTCCGTATAGTAATGTGCCAGGAGCTGGGGGTCCAGAGATAGAGAAGTATGCCGAGCTTCCACTCTCTTAAGTGATAGTGACTCTGGAACACACAGTGAGACATGTGAGTTGTCGTTGCTATAAGCTGCATAGGCAGTCACCCAGGGGGAGTCCCGGGAGATGGCTCTACCCCTAGATCGAGGTGGGGCAGGGGGAGGGGCACTTTGTGAGCCTACCATGTATGCTGGGTGTAGTACCATGATGAGGAAGGGGCTTGCACGCATGCCCTCGCCCTGAGCTTCTGGCTGACCTTCACGGACTTGGCAGGACCTCCCTCATTCCTCCTGGCAGAGCCCTGGCTCCAGCTCCAGGAATTTCCATCTCTGACTTGACCTGGGGCAGTTGGCTATACACCTTGGTAAAGCCTAACCTCTTTACTCCTCGCATCTCCTCTGTTACACTTGGGTGCCTCACCCCCAGGTCCTCCCAGAGTGAGAGTAGTCCTTCCTGCCCGGGGATCCAAGAGCCCGAACTTGCCGCGAATCGGACAGAAGTGAGACCTCAGAGAGCCGGTGGTTTCTGTAGTGGGGGCTTTCTTTGCCACATTGGTACTGGGACTGCTCACAGCCTGGTCCCCTGACCCAGATTTCTCCCTACATTTCCAACCAGTCCTGTCAGAACTCCCACCCTTCAGCTCTCCTCTGACCCTCACCATTCCCAAGAACCACAGGCCCTCCTACCTGCCCCTGTTGGCATCTCTGGAGTGCTGGGGTCTCCCGCTCATTCACTGTGAGATAAGTTTGCCAGGCCCTGTTTTGTTCACTGGCCCTGGGATGTGGTCAGATCAGTGAATGGATGTGGTCTCGCCCTCATGGCTGCCCAGGAGCTCTACCTGCCCTTCATGCTGCCAGCATCCGGGCCTTATGCCCTTGCCCCGGGCTGTGGGAAAGAGCTCCCTGGTCCCCTCCTCAAACTCAGAGAGAAGCCAGGGCTGGCCAGGATCTTTGTCAAACCCAGGCCCTAACCAGTGGCCCATACTTGTAGCACTGTGGAGGGCACAGGAAACAAAAGCCTCCCCTTACCTTTTGGGACCTTGGCCTTGTTGCAGAAATGAGCCAGCAGAGTAGGGCTAGGTACTAACCGTGTGGTTGTTCTTGACAGACATTGCAAGGAAGGACATTTAAGAAAAATAAAGTCCTGGGTCTTGCGGTTTACAGACAGCCGCCACCTATGCGTGGGGTGCTACACAAGGAGCAGGTCCACGGCCCGCAGGACATTGCCCTGGGTCTGCATTGGCTTGAGTCGGCTTGTGATATGACAGACGCAGTTGAAGCCATGTCGACGAACGGCAGGATATGCAACATGAGGGGGGTGGGTGTGCCCTCCTGCCAGGCTCAGTCCAAGCCAGATCACCCAGCTCTGGGCCCGGGCCCACCTGCACGCTTCCAGAAGTCAGCAGCCAGGGGACTAAAAGGTTAGGAGGAGCTGTGGCTCTTTAGGCAGGAGATGAGAAGATTCAAAAGAAGGTGGAAAAGTCTCCAAAAATCTAAAGGACTTTCAAATGGAAGAGGTTAGACTAGACCTCAGGGACACGACAAAGCCCAGCAAAAACGAAGTTCAGGGGCGGGAGCTGTAGTGCACGGACGGCAGACGGTGCAGAATGATTGGCGGTAGCTGCCAGGGCACAGGGCCGTGAGGGGTCCTGGGGTTGCTGGGGAAGCACGCCACACTCGGTTATGCCATCTGCCAGGGTGCTGGCTGGGCGTCCCCTCTGCTAGAGCCACGCACTTGCCACCTGCTTTACAGTCAGTGCTAGAAAGACCCTCCAGACCCTTCAGGTGATATGAAGGTGACCGGCTGCTCTCTGCCAGACAGTCATTTCCCAGGGCCCAGATGCCCTCGTAGACCACAGGCGCCTGGTATTTTTCGTGCCATGGGCCCCTTTGACAGTCTGGTAAAGCCTGGAATGTTGTTTTAAGATATGCAGATAAAGGATAGGATTACAGAAAAAGCCACTTATGTTGAAATAAAGTTATCAGAACATTGAAAAATCCTATTTGTGATAGAGTAATATGTGTGTATATGCTTCTTAACACAAGATTATAAGCAGTAGGTCTAATTGCTGTAATTTTGTAGTAGCGATGGATGTAATTGGCGCTTCACAGTATCCGCAAAGACTCCGATGGACTGATGAGAGTAACTGTGACTTGTGCATGTGACAAAGTCACAGGTACTGCGGGGCTACGTTCCCAGTTTGAGGAAATGCTGTATTTTGGCTAAAAGTTTCTAGGCCCCCGCTTCCTGTCCACGGTCCCAGATGAAGACTTCGTGCTGTGGAATCCGGCTCCTTCGAGCAGGAGTCTCACGCTGGGCCAAGTCCCCTAAGTCTGGCCTCTTGGCTCTGAGAGGAGCCAGCTTGTCCGCAGGCCCCAGAGCCAGGCTTGCAGAGCCCGCACGCGCCCAAGGATTTGACATTCTCTCTCTCTCCGCTGCAGGTGGGCAGACAACTTCGTGGCCCCGGGCTGCGGAGGAAGCAAGGAACACAGCTTCCAGCATCCCTTCCTTCAGGTATCTAGCCCCGTCCCTGCCTCCCCACCTCTGACCACCCAGGCCTCAGGTCACATGTGCCCACCAGGCCCTGCTGCTTCCTGACCCAGGGTGGCGCCTTCCCCTGCTCCCGGGAGAACCATCTCCTTCCCTCCCTCCTTCCCCAGAACAGACGCCAGGGTGTGAGTGCCCGCGGAAGAAGGCAGAGGGCACAGCCCTCTCTGGAAGGCCTGCATAAGTCCTGTTGAGCAGTCCTGCCCCGGATGCTGTAAGGCCAGCCCTCCCACGTCCAAGTCAGGACACATTTGGAAAACATCAACCCCAGGAGCAAAGCCCGCTCTGCACCCATGGGCAGCCCGGACTCCTCTGGGATAGAGCAGACACCATAAATGGAAAGCACCTTATCGCTAGGCTGGGAAGCGGGAGGCTAGTATTTCAGCCCCAGCTCTGCCAGCAGACTTGCTCTGTGACCTTAAGTAAGTTCTTAACCCTCTCTGAGCCTCTGTTTCTCAGTCTGGAGCTTGACCAGAGGTTGGCCTACCCTGATGGTTTTCAGACCAGCTGTACACAGCCTTAAGGTTCCCATCTGGATGTTTCTAGAGCTGAGGGCTTAGACCTAGGAGGTAGTGTCTGGCCTTTCACACACAGTAGCTCTGCTTTTGTCTGTTGGACGCATCAAGTTATAGATAAGCTTTTGTTTGAAGAAAGGCTGTGTTAAAATTTTGTCAAAGGTGATTCTCCTTCCAGCTCTAAACTTCTAGGGTTCTGTCGCCTGCAGGCAGTGGGCATGTTCCTGGGAGAGTTCTCCTGCCTGGCTGCCTTCTACTTGCTCCGGTGCAGAGCTGCGAGGCACCCAGAGGGCAGCATGGATCCCCAGCAGCCCTTCAATCCCCTTCTTTTCCTGCCCCCAGCCCTCTGCGACATGACGGGTACCAGCATCATGTATGTGGGTGAGTAGCTGGGCCAGGCTGAGATGAGCCCGAGGGGCCACTGGTGAAACAGCCACCCCCACCCCAGTTCATCTCACTCCTGCCCCACTCCCAGACTTACACACACACACACACACACACACGCACACACACACAAGATTTACTGAGTACATACTATGTGCAAGGTGTGTCTTCAGCCCTGAGGACACCTCAGTGAAAAGATAGCCTCGGCCCTTGGGAGCTAACATTGTGTGTCTCTCCTCTTCTAGCCTTGAACATGACCAGTGCGTCCAGCTTCCAGATGCTGCGGGGAGCAGTGATTATATTCACAGGCCTGTTCTCGGTGGCCTTCCTGGGGCGGAGGCTGGCGCTGAGCCAGTGGCTGGGCATCCTTGCCACCATCGCGGGGCTGGTGGTCGTCGGCCTGGCTGACCTTCTGAGCAAGCATGATGATCAGCACAAGCTCAGCGAAGTGATCACAGGTACGACAAGGGCCAGGGACCCAGGGGCTGCCCATCCTGTCCTGTCCTCCCTGGGAGCCAAGTACAGAGTCCGTCAACAGACTTTTGCAAGCTCTTCTGTATGCCAGGCCCTTGGTGAGGGCACATGGGGGACCTACGGGCCGACTTGGGCACGCACCTGCTCTCGAGGTGGTGGATAGAGTGCACAGAGGCACAAGCAGCATGAGAGAGGGGTGGCTAAGGAGGGGAGGTCAGGAGGGAGAGGGTCTGTGCCATGATAAACACACAAACTACTGGGTCTGCGAGAGGAAGGGAACGGATGTCTCTTGAGCATTTACTAAGTACCCAGCCCGGCGTGAGTGCTGAAGGTCATCATCATAGTAATCCCCACGTCCTGGAAAGGAGGCCTTGCAGCCTCTTCTATGATGTTGGGACCCCTCTGGTCCTCCGAGGACGGACTAAACCAGAAATGTCTATCACAAAGGCTTGTGCTTCTCAAAAGACCTGCTTATCACCCTGTTGTGCCACTCGCAGTCCCAGGCAGGCCTCTGGGCCTTCTGGAGCCTCGGCCCAGAGTGGTGACAGTGCCTGCCCTGCGGGGCTACTCCACCCCTCAGGGACTAGGAAACCAGGCATAGGACTGTCATGATTGCGTCATAAACTATATGGTGTCCTGCAAAAGGCAGGGGCTGTGGGGGTGGTTGTGTCCCTGTGGGAGCCGTCTAACCCTGCACTGGGCCTGCCACCCTGCCTCTGGCTCCACAGCCATCCTCCATCCCTGCCCCCCGGCCCCATGCAGCCCAGTCTCACCCTGGCTCACTTCCCCCACAGGGGACCTGTTGATCATCATGGCCCAGATCATCGTCTCCATCCAGATGGTGCTAGAGGAGAAGTTCGTCTACAGGCACAATGTGCACCCACTGCGGGCAGTTGGCACTGAGGGTATGTGAGCACGGGGGCTGGGAGCAGGGCGCTGCTGCCGGGACACCCCGGAGGGCAGCACATGGAGGGGACACACAAGCAGGAGCACGGGGCAAGGTGCCAGGGTCCACAGGGAGGCGGTGACCCCCCCCCCCATTCCTCCCTCCCTTCACCACGTGTGTGTTGACAGATACTCTGACGCCTGCCATGCACAGAGCCAGGAGCTAGGGGGGCCGAGGTGGAGGATGAAGGGGATACATGCCCCACTGTAGAGGAGTTGGCCAGCAAGAAAGGACCAGACAGTGCATTTGGGCTCAGGCCACTTGTGCTCAAATGATGTGTCACTTGCCAAGCACATCTGAGTGTCTTTAGGACAGGGAAGGTGGCACTTGAGCTGCAACAGGAGTGGGAAGGAGGGAACTCCAGACAAAGTGAAGACGCGGGGAGCTGGCCGTGAATGTGGAAACCAGTGAGGAGTAGTTGGGTGAGATATGGGTTTGATGTTGGGACAGTGATCAGGAAGTGAATGGGTCAGGGTCTTATCCCGGAGAACCTTGAACATCCGGGAAGTTGATTAGACTTTCCGTGATGGGCAGGGAGGAACCGCCAAAGGTTTTTATTTTTTCATGTTTTATTTATTTATTAGACATAGTGTGCATGTGCACATGCCAGTGGGAGAGGGGCAGACAGAGAGGGAGAGAGAGAATCCCAAGGAGGCTCTGCGCTTCCAGCACAGAGCCCGATGCGGGGCTCCATCTCACGAACCATGAGATGTTCTGAGCCGAGATCAAGAGTCGGACGCTTCACTGACTGAGCCATCTAGGCCGCCTAGAAGCATGAAGGGTGTTTGAGCAGGAAAGTAACTCCCAAAGCAGATAAGCTTTAAAGGTACGAAACCAGCAGGGCAGAATAGAGCAGTCCTAGCCAAGTGTGGCCTGCGGGCCAGTCAGGGAGCTGTGTGCGCCTGGCCCACAGGGCGCCGAGGGCTTCTGGCACAGTGTTAATCAGCTGGATCATCGACTAGTTAGTCAACCACATCATCAAGCAGTTTGTTTGGATCCACTCATTTTTTTTCTCCCTTGCAAGACTTTCTGAATGGAGCAGCGCATTGATTTACATTCAGATCCAGCTCCTGGTCACAGACCAATGGCACTGAATTAGAGAACGGTGTTTTTCCACACTTGGGAGAGCAGTGCAGCTGCGGCAGCGGCCATTCTTTTTTAAATGAATACCATAGAATTTGAAAGAGCCAGAGAACATTGCGAGGGTGGCTGTTGGTTTGTGAAAGTGCGCATACAAGCGTATCCGTGCCTGCGCACACATATACTGGTAACGATATAACGCGTGTCTTACTCTGGGTCCAGACAGAAAACACGATTAAAGCGGAAGAGGGCAGCTAGAGCCCCCTCAGCAGGCCGCTGTGAATTCCAGATGAGCAGGCAGCCCCAGGCCCTGCAGGGGGGAGCAGGTGTGAGGGAGGAGCTGGGAGGGGTGGCGGGGGGGACACCAGGGGAGCCCCTGCTGGGCGGGCTAAGCTGGGGATCTCGGGGTGGGCAGAGAGTGCCGCATACTTCTTCCACTCCCACAGGCCTCTTCGGCTTCGTGATCCTCTCCCTGCTGCTGGTGCCCATGTACTACATCCCCGCCGGCTCCTTCAGCGGAAACCCGCGAGGGACGCTGGAGGACACGCTGGACGCCTTCTGCCAGGTGGGCCGACAACCGCTCATCGCCCTGGCGCTGCTGGGCAACATCAGCAGCATCGCCTTCTTCAACTTCGCGGGCATCAGCGTCACCAAAGAACTGAGCGCCACCACCCGCATGGTGCTGGACAGCCTGCGCACCATCGTCATCTGGGCCCTGAGCCTGGCGCTGGGCTGGGAGGCCTTCCACCCGCTGCAGATCCTGGGCTTCCTCATCCTCTTGTTGGGCACCGCCCTCTACAACGGGCTGCACCGGCCGCTGCTGGCCCGCCTGTCCAGGGGCCGGCCCCCCGCAGAGGAGGGCGAGCACGAGAGACTGCTCGGCGGCTCTCGGACTCCCATCAACGATGCCAGCTGAGCCTCTTGTGGATTCTCTGCTGCTACCTGGATGCGCCTTGTCCACCCTGCGGCTGAGGCCACATGGGCTGGGGAGCCTCCAGCACCCCGTCCCTAAGGCCTCACCCTGCCCTCCCCACAGACCCCCGGGGCAGCTGCTGCCACAGAAGACCACCAGACACCCAGGTCCTCCTCTGTCACCACCCCCTGCATCCCCCACAGGCCTGGGTGCAGTGACCCACCCCTGGCAGGCTCCCCCCAGCACCACCACCCCGCCTGCAGCCCTAGCACTAAATCAGGAAGTGGGATTGCAGGAGCTAACAACCCTAAGATTTCCTCCTGAACCATAAGCTAAACGTGGTTCTCCAAAGAAGAGAGGTCAGTGAGCAAATTCAAACCAGAATTAAGCACCATATTTTCTAAAACATGTAGGGTATTCCCTAACCCTGTCTGGAGACCTAAGTTTTAGCTGGGCTGTCCCATAAACTCAGCGAAAGTTCCCTCAGCCCATCACCTGGTTGCTCTGGGCCTCGGCGTCCTCCTCTAGAAAGCAGCGGGTGTAGACGCTGTGGCTTCGGTGCTTTCCAGACTCAGCTGGGCCCATTCTGTGGGAAAGGAGGAATAGCCGCCCCTTCTTGGGAATTGTCCCTCTGCCCATGGCGCCTCCTCCCCATGCCAGTCCTGCTGTCCTTGCTCACACGCTCAAGGCCTCCCTGCCTGGCAGAGATCATGAGGGGAGTTCCAGGCAGCCCTTAATAGCAGCTTTTATGATCTCTTCACCTTCCCTTTTAAAGATGAGAAAACTGAGGCCCAGAGATGTGAGTTGTTTGGCAAAGGGCTGTCTGGCTGTGGACTCTAGCCGTGCAGCCACGTGATCCGATCTGGCAGCAGGCTGGGATCCGGAGCACATGGACCTCAGCCCCACCCCCAGCAACCTGACTCCACCGATTAGCCTCCAGGGCGATGAATTTACCGGGACTCCACCATTTAAAGTAACTCTGGTATCCTAGGCATGTGTTAAAGGCTTAACTTTTGCATAACAGCCTGACAGGTGGATGCAGATGAGGAAACCGCTGGCCCAGAGAGGGTTAAGTGACTTCCTCACGGAGCCAGCTTTCCAAGCTAGGTTTGCCTGATTCCAAACCTACAGCCCCACCCACCATACTGGTTTCTCTGGGCAATTTTCCCATGGCTGGGTTAGAAGCTTCATGTGCTGTTGTCCTCCCTGTAACCCCACCACAAAGGGAGGGGACTGGCACTGGGGACCGGGGAGCTGAGCAGCCCTTCATTGCTGAGTTCCTCACTCCGTGGCAGTTTCTGGAGCCTCAGACCCATTTTTCTGGGCAGCTCCATCATAAAAGAAAACACCAAATGCCTTCCTTAAAATAGATTCTGGGGGAAGAGATATTTGACAAGCAAAGCCTTCAGGCAGTGTGGGAATCAGCAGGTTATTACGGTTTCTTGGGTGAGGAGGGACTCTCCCTATCAGCAGCTCCAAGTCCCAGGGGCCCCCGAGCTTCTGCGGGGACCAGTGTGTAATCAGAGAGTGAGTGTGCTGGGACTCCAGCTGCCCTGTCCAAAAAACTGGGGCCTTAGAATGTTTTAGGCTTTATTTTTAAAAACAAAAGGGAAATGAGCAGTGTAAGCTCTTTTTTTATCTCACTATTTTTTTTTTAATGAGAGGGAAGGAGCGCAAGGGTTAAACATCAGGCCTGCCACTGACCGGGGTGAATCACTTTACCTCTGGAGCTTGGGTCTTCACATCTCCCAAATAGGAAAACCAGCCTCCATCTTGCAGAATGAGCATGAAAATTACAGAAGATAATAAATTGAAGGTGCCTGAAAGTGTCAACACACAGTGGAGCGTCCTGTAAGGCTGCGCTGCCCACCAGGGTGGTCCGCCAGGGGCACGGAAGCCCCAGCAGAGGCCCAGCACACAGCATCGGTCCTGCTCAGAGGGGAAGAAAGGTTTTATTAAAATTCACCATCATGGAGGCCAGTGTAAAATCTCCATCTATTTTAAGACAACAAGACGCCTCAAGAACATTTTATGGTGACAGTAGGTTCACTCTCTCCTGTTGTCAAGGATGCTTTGGAGGGGGAGTTCCCGAGGCCTTGCTGGTCAGGTGGGTGGGAGGGTAAGGACCACCACTCTCACTGAAGCTGGAGGGTTGTGGGGAATATTTTCAGTGGAGTAAGGGGGCCCCGAATGGTGGAAGTTTGGTGTGAAGGTTCTGAACCCCCAAATCAGAACTGACTGATAACAGACTTCTGTAAACATCGGTTCAAACTGACGTTTAATTTAAGCGTCTGCATTGTGGTGGACTGCTCAGTCCATCCCCCTCGCAGGGTGGTCCTGGGAGAGCTGGGGGGGCAGGGGCTTCCTGCAGGACTGCCATCCAGGACCTGGAGTAGCTCTCAGGCTCCTGTCCTCCAGGAAGCTGCCCACAAGGCAGAGATTTAGGACCAAGCCAAGTGGTTCCGTTTTGTCTTCACTTTGTCCGAAGGTCTCTGCTACTTTAACAAGCAAACAGCATTCAAAGAGGTCAGAAGCTCTGACCCCTGCCGAGGACAGGAAGAGGAGTGGAGCGAAGGGCCACCTCGTATAGAGAGGAAAGAAGCAGAATCCAAAGTCAGAGAGCTGTGTCTCAGCCCCACCTCTACCTTGGCTGGGTGACCTTGGACACCCTCTCAAGACCTTAGCTACCTATAAAAAGGAGAGGTTCTCAGCATTGCCAAATATGTACACCTCCCTGACCTGCTTTACAGATTGACCTCGTTTCATAGTTGCCTTGGTTCAGAACCCTTCTGGCCTTATGTTAACTACATCCTTTCAACACGTAAAAGTCAGCAAGGAGTTTCCCCTAGCTATAAAAGTTCATAAATCACCCTTCTTCATTAGGAACACTTGTCCAAGAGTCTTTAGTAAAGGATTACTATCCCAGAATTTACTGAACTGTGTTGAGAACTGATGTGCTCCAAGGACTGTGGGCCCATGAAAGAAAACAGGAGATGAATGTGGAAGGAAAGAATTCCAGCACAGCATGACGTGCATAAGAGGCCTTTGAGATACAGAGGAGGCAGTACCACTTGAGCTGGGTGTTACAGAATGAGCAGGGAGTCTCCCAGGCCGGTGGGGTTGGAGGGAGCGGGTATTCCTGGAGAAAGGAGAAGCTTGTAAAAAGCATAGAAACATGCAAGTGATGTATTCAAGAACCGTAGGTAAGGAGACCAGTATGCCTGGCAACAAGCACGCAACACTAAAAGTGGCCAGAGTCAAGGTCAGAGAGGTGGGCAGGCGCCCAGATGGTGCTGCACATTTTAGACTTTGCTGAGGGATCAGAACTCAATCTGTAGACAGTAGAGTACCATGGGGAGTTTAGGCAAGGCAGTGACATGATCCAAATTGCTGTGTGGAAGGATCACTAAAGGTAGAGACAAGTAAAACAACATTTGATTATAATTAGAGTCTGAACTAGAGAAACGATGGAGAGGATGAATACAAGAGCCAATCAAAGAATAAGCTCACATTATAGAGCCCTTGGCTCTCGGATCTTCTGTCACATAAGGCACCACCAAAGAGTGGGTCTTCTAGACCAGGCTGTTCACCCCATTCCCCCCACCACCAGTGGACCCACTGAGTATCCCCACGTACAGCTCCTTCCCTTTTCTTCCCTTCCTTACTTTGCTCCTTTTCCTCCCCCCCCCCCTTTTTTTTTAATTAAGTAGGCTCCATGCCCAATGTGGGGCCTGAACTCAGAATCCTAAGATCAAGAGTCGCACGCTCTCCTGACTGAACCAATCAGGTGCCCCCTTTTGTCCCTCCTTTTAAAAATTGTGGTAAAATACACACAACCTAAAACTGACCATTTTGAGCGTTATTAAGTGTTCAATGGCACTGAGTCCGTGCACATTGTTGTGCAATATCACACCATCTCCAGACTTCCTCATCTTCCCAAACTGAAACTCCATACCCATCAAACACTAACTCCCCATTCCTCCTTTCCCCTGGCCCCTGGCAACCACCATCCTACTTTCTATGAATTTCATGAAAGTGGACTCATGTAAGTGGAATTATACAGTATTTCTCCTTTTGTGTCTGTTTTACTTCGCTTAACATAATGCCTTCAAGGTTCATTCGTGCTGTAACGTGTCATTTCCTTTTTAAGGCCGTATAATATCCCATTGTATGTATGTACCACATTTCGCTTATCTGTTCATCTATTTGGACATTGGGGGCTGTTGTGGGTAACATTGCTGTGAGCATCAGTGTACCAATACCTGTTCAAGTCCCTGCTTTTGAGTGTATACCCCGAAGTGGAATTGCTGGATCATATGGTAATTGCACATTTAGTTTTTTTGGCCAGTCAACATACTGTTTTCCACTATGGCTGCAGCATTTTACATTCCCACCAGTGAACAAGGGTTCCCTGAAATCACTGATTTTATAATGACATTTTCCCCTGATTACGTGTTAACTGTAGAACGTTGAGGAGATGCAAGAAAACGTGTGGAAAATAAAAATTCCCTTTATTCTAACTACCCAGATGTACATTTGACCTGAATGCGTACTATCCTCGATAGTAAAAGGAAGGGAAAGGGGTCGTTTCTCTAGGAGGATTCCATTGCAGCGCTGCAGAGTGTGATCCAGAGCCCGGATCCTGGCTGCCCCGCGACCCCAGTCATCAATAACGTCCATGCAGTTAAACTGGCTTCTGAACCATTTTCTTGGGGTGTTCCTGGGAGGGTCACAGGGGCGACATGTGGTTGTCACATTCTCGTATGAATCTGCCTCCTCTTGTTTAAAAGCCACCTCAGGGGTGACAGGGCAAAACATAAAATGTCTGAGCAAAGTGATTTTTTTAGAGAAACGTGTTCTACTAACTCACCGTCTCCATCTTCAGAATAGAGCTTTCCTTTTTGGACCATTGGGCACTCAAAAATGAGCGCCACAAGCAAGCAGACAGCGGGAGAAGTTCCCGCCTCCCTTCATTTCTCCAAGTTCCCATTGGCTGATTCCTACCGTCGAACCGCCACAGCCCCGCGCTCTCCTCTTATCACCGCGCGCCGCTAGCCTTCCGTCCTGTGCTCTGATTGGTCCTCTCCGCAGTCGCTCTGCGCCAGGGGCGTTCCAGAGGCAGCCACTGAGAGTTGCCGAATTCGGGTTTTAAAAAACGCCGCCAGTGAATCAGTGGTGCGGGAACTTGGAACCGCGGAGGCGCCGGGAGCGGCCGAGCACGCACCCCGTTGGGGCACGCGGCCAGGACGCTCCCGGGCTTCTCCCGGACGCCAGCCTCTGTCCCCGGACCCCGAAGGCCGAGAAGAAGCCGCGGGGCAGCCACCCTCCGCGCCCGCCATGGGCCCGCGCCGCCGGAGCCGCAAACCCGAAGTCCCGAAGAGGCGCACCGCGAGCCCGACCCCCAGCCCCCCCCGGCGGGGCCCCTCCTTAGGTAACCGGCCGCGGCCCCTCGCCCTCGAGCAGCCGGGGTGAGGGGTGGGCACGGCCGCATCCGCGTGCCCATTTCACGGAGCAGAACACCGAGCTCGCGGGCTGAGTCCGGGGTTCGAGTCTCCGGCTGGCGCTCCTCTGCGGGCGGGCACAGCCGCGCGGCCGGCGAGCATCTGCTCGGACCGGCCCAGTGCAGGCCCAGCGAGGAACCGGGGAAAGCAGTTCCGGGGGGGAGAAAGGGCTGGCCCAGGCGGCCTGGCTCCTAATATTAATTCTTACTACTGGCATTTATGGAGTACTTACCACCAACTAGACCTTGTGTTCAACTCTTTACGTGAATTACCTCAACTTTATAGTGTGCCCATTTTACAGACGAGAAAACTGACGCGCGGGCAGGCCGGGTAACTTGAACAAGGTCACACACGGCTTGCTCCAGCAGACGGGAGTTTTAAAAAATAAGTGTTTGTGCTTTTTTAAATTGCAAAGTTCTTGTCCGCTTTTTGTGACCATTTCAAAGAACTATTGTACTTTTAGAAGGTGCCCTTCCAGGTATTGTATGTATTTTTGTTTTTTCTTCATTGAGGGCTGTGTTGGGCCTTAAGTAGAGTGCTCTCGCCTTGTTCTCTTCCTGAGATCATGGGCTGGGAAGGAAGGCTGGTCTGTGGTCCTGTTTCTGTACTGAGGTCTGGTGGGTGGCAGACCCACGGGGCGAGAGCTGTGCCTTTGTGGCAACAACTGCTTTACTTGTCTTCTGCCACATAGTTAAGAGCAGGGTGAAAAAAATATATTCTGGGTTATTTTCTTTCCTGAACGTTAATAACCTTTGCATCCAGGCAACTTGCTGACTTCTCTCGTTAGTTCTAACTAGCGTTCAGTTACTTCAACTGAAATGTTTAAGTAGGCTATTATATTACCTGCAGATAAGGACCTCTGAGTCTCCTTTTTCATTTTTACACGTTTTATTTCGTAGTGTATTGTACTAAGGAGGCCCTGAGATTAGTATTGAAATACGAGCAGCGTTTTGGCCATCCTTGTCCCGTTCCTGATTTTAACGGGGTGCTGTTAAGTGTGTTTGCTGTTGCTTTGTGATATGGAAGCATCCTGCTATGCCTGGTTTATCTCCACGCTTCCTGGCAGTTCCCCTGCACTTGTCTGGCAGTCCGGCTCTTCCATTCTCCCCAGTGACTATTCCACACCTTTGTTTTTCTTCTTCAA
Organism: Panthera uncia; assembly: GCF_023721935.1. NCBI lineage: Eukaryota > Metazoa > Chordata > Mammalia > Carnivora > Felidae > Panthera > Panthera uncia. The sequence continues at coordinate 18,982,276 of NW_026057579.1, read as the reverse complement.
ATTCCTACAACTCTAGCCGCCCCCCGCCCCACTCACGCTCAGCTGATGATGACCTGGTCTCATGCTTGCCTCACTGAGGAAATAAGAAGCCTCCAGACTGCATTCCCTTGTCTTCTCACAGCAGAGAACCCACGTATCCCCTTCCTAGCAAAAACCACTCCTCCTACCTGGGCTTTTGGTCATATTTTTCTCTCTCCGTCCCTGGGCTTTCTCTTATCCTCTCCACCTGCATTTAGAATTACATTCTTACTCCCCACATTGGCATTCCACAAATGCTCTGTCTAAAGAAAAAGGGCAGGGGGGTTTCCTGCCCCTACCTTCCCTGCCTCTCGCATACTCCCCATTTTTCTCTAGTGCCTTTCATAGCTACCTTTTTTAGAAATAGCCAGAGGTAAGAGTACACACACGTGTGTCTCCCCTCTTCCCAGGCACCCTTGAACCCATTCCAGTCTGACCCCCCACAACTACTTCCCTTCCTTCTAGTGCACTTGAAGTCCTCTTGTCAGGGTCACCAGCTACTTTAGTGTTGCTAAATCCAATAGACATGCCTGTGTCCTTTTCTTGCTCCGAGAAGCATTGGACACAGCGGGCCATTTTCTCCTGGAAACACTCTATCCCCTTGGCGTCCGTGACCCACACACCCTGCAGTTCCTGCTTGGTGTATTTTACTGTCTGTGTCACCTCTTTAACGACTTGATGTTGGACTTCCTTGCTGTCCGGTTCCTTTCTCCCCACCCCACACACCACCCCCCCCGGCCCCCCATGTGGTCTCATCCCGTCCTGTGGCTCTGCATACCACCCCTACAGACGGCGCTCACATTTACGTGTCCAGCCCAGATCTCTCCTCTGACTCCACATCCCTGTGTCCAGCTGCCTTTCTGCCTGAGAGCTCGTGGTTACGTCTGGTGCAACCTGTCTGAAGCTGAACTTTTGATTACTCCCTTCCAACCTCTGCAGCCCTGGTTTTCCCCATTTCGGCAAGTGGCACAGGCACGTTCCCCACCCGCCGCTGTTCAAGCCAGAACCCTGGGAGACGTTCTTTTCTCTTGTCCCCGTATACAAGTAAGCTGCAGCAATTCTACCTCCAGATCACATCCTTGATCGCACCACTTGTCATCTCTGCTCCCACCAGCTAGTCCCAGCCACCAGCACCCTAACCCGACCGCGCTCCACTTCCACTCTTGTCTCTTTTCAGTTCTTTCCTTACACTGCAGGTGGACTCCTCTTTAAAATGTAAGGAGATCACCTCTCCGACTCCCTCCGCTCCCTGTTATTTAGGATCAAATCCCAACTCCTTACGTTGGCATTGCCAGACCCAACTGTTGAATTTTTTTTTTTTTTGAAAGTAGGCTCCACGAAGGCACCTGGGTGGCTCAGCCAGTTAAGCATCTGACTTCGGCTGGGGTCATGATCTCGCGGTTCATGGGTTTGAACCCCCGTTGGGCTCTGTGCTGACAGCTCAGAGCCTGGAGCCTGCTTCGGATTCTGTGTCTCCCTCTCCCTCTGCCCCTCCCCTGCTCATGCTCTGTCTCTCTCTGTCTCTCAACAATAAATAAATGTTTAAAAAAAAAAAAAAAAGTAGGCTCCACACCCAATAAGGGGCTCAAATTCACAACCATGAGATCGAGATGCTCTACAGACGGAGCCAACCAGGTGCCCCCCAACTACTGAATATTTAATCCCAGTTCTTTCCCGTGATCTTTAACCGCTTAAAGATCATGGGATCTTTCCCATGACCATTTTCATAACCGCTTGTTCTGGGACATAGATTACATGCCTTCTCTTACCCCTCTGAGGTTATTACATATATGGCTCTCAAAGTCTTTTTTCTCTATTCACTCAGATTCCTCCAGCATTGGTTATTTGCTGAGCTCGGTTCCTTCCGCGGTGTTGTCCTTCTTGCACGGGTGATACCTAGTTGTGCTAATCTTTCCATTCTCTGCGACTGCTGCGCCGGTCTGTTAAAGGCTGCCTCCAGATGACCATGGATTGTGGACCAGTGGTCAGGAGAGGCAGATGCCAGCAGCTTGACTCCTGAAGTTGAGGCCTCCCTCTTTCTCCTAAATATCCCCAGTCCCCTGGACACTGCCCCTGTTTCTCTGACCCGTATTCCCCACCACCAGAGATACAGTCTCCAGGGCCAGCTGTGTGGCCCAGGTGTCTCTGGATTGTCTCACTGGCCCCATCTGCTCATGCAGCTCTTCTAACACTTTGTAATTAGTTCACTATGAAATCCCTTCCGCAGAACTACTGGTTTGCTTCTCTCTCCTTGACTGGACCCTGAATAACATTTCTTTTTTTTTTTTTTAATGTTTACTTATTTTTTGAGAGACAGAGACTGAGCACGAGGTGGGGAGGGGCAGAGAGAGAAGGAGACACAGAATCGGAAGCAGGCTCCAGGCTCTGCCCTGTCAGCACAGAGCCAGACGTGGGGCTCGAACTCACGAGCTGCGAGATCATGACCTGAGCCGAAGTCGGACACTCAACCCACTGAGCCACCCAGATGCCCCTTGAATAACATTTCTGAAACAATTTTATCCTTCAAAATGTTCATTTTCATGTTTTTTTTCTTTCTTTTTTTATTCTTTGTTCAGCTTATGAGAGGTTCATTCATTTTTTTTTTTAATTTTTTTTTTTTTTTTTAACGTTTTTTTTTTTTTGAGACAGAGGGAGACAGAGCATGAACGGGGGAGGGTCAGAGAGAGAGGGAGACACAGAATCGGAAGCAGGCTCCAGGCTCTGAGCCATCAGCCCAGAGCCCGACGCGGGGCTCGAACTCACGGACCCGTGAGATCGTGACCTGAGCTGAAGTCGGAGGCTTAACCGACTGAGCCACCCAGGCGCCCCGAGGTTCATTCATTTTTGTTGGTCCTTGTTTTTATTGACCTAGCAACAGTATTGTTTTTTGTTTTATTTTCTTTTTCATTAATTTATTTTATTATCTTGAATATTTGCTTGTCTTCTTTTGGTTTATTTTAATAATTCTGTTGTTAACACTTGAGTTGAACACTTAGCTGTCTTTTAACATCCTTGTTTTCTAATAGAGAATCAATCTGGAGACTGTACATTTTCTTCTAGTACTATTTAGCTGCATCTCATAAGTTTTGAGATGTAGACTTTTGATTCATTTCTAAATAGTCTAATTTCAGGGGCGCCTGGGTGGCTCAGTCCGTTGAGCATCTGACTTCGGCTCAGGTCATGACCTCATGGTTCCTGAGTTCGAGCCCCGCGTCGGGCTCTGTGCTGACAGCTAGGAGCTCGAAGCCTGGAGCCTGCTTCGGAATCTGTGTCTCCCTCTCTCTCTGCCCCTCCCCTGCTCACGCTCTGTCTCTCTGTCTCTCTCTGTCAAAAATAAACATTAAAATAAATAAATAAATAGTCTAATTTCAATTAAGTTTCCTTGAGTTAGAAGATTTTTTTTTTCTTGGGTTTTTAATTTCAGATCAGAGAGTTTGGCTTTTTGACCTCTACTTTGGGGAATATTTTAAGATCTTTTTTCTTTTTTGTTGTGGCTGGAACCAGGCCAAAGGCTCTGGCTCCATTAGCCCAGTGACCCAGCCCTGGCACTGAGTTATGCCAAATCTGAGGTCCCTTCTTGGCCACACATAAGCTCTAGCTAATTGTCTTCACCTCTCCGCCTCAGGATAACCGAGACAGAGAGTTGTGCTAGATAACCTCTCCAGTTCCTTCCAGCTCTAAAAATAGACCTGAACACAAAATCACTGAGTTTCCAACCTAGATGGCAAAGGTAGAGGAGATGCCCAAAGTAGCAGGGGGCTCAGAGGAGGGAGGTAACCTATCATTTTGGAAGGGACTGGGAATCAGGAGAGGCTTCACGAAAAGAGTTGGCGTTTCAGAGAATACCCTCAAAGGATCACGCGTTCATTGAACAAATATTTGTTTGGCATCTGACTGCTATTTCTAGTTGCTGAAGATAATGGCAGGAAATAATGGACCGGAACGCCCGCTTCTGTGGAGCGTATTACAGACTAGTGATCTGACAGTTTGCCTATCTCAGGCAGGCTGCGAGGCCCCACCTACTGACCACTACACTCTATGACCGAACTTTTTTGCTCAGGCGCTTCCTCCCGTCAGCGTGGTCCGCGGAGAAGTCGGGTTCTGAAGGAGATCCGAAAGCTTCAGAAAAGCACAGACCTGTTGTTAAGGAAGAGCCCCTTTGGCCGCCTGGTGAGCTCCACCAACCCCCGTGCTGCCTTCTTTCTTTAAATCCCCCAGGTATTGGGGACCTCATCATCTCTTGTCTGAATGGCTAGGGGTCCTCCCCTCCAACCTGGCAGAGGACTCTTCACCTTTTGAAAGCATGCATCCGCCAAGGGCTCCTTATGGTTCTTCATGGAATCAATTTCTAACCCTACCACCTCTGAAACCGTGTTCTTGGATTATATAAATAGGAGCCCTCTCATCCATCCCCGCTTTGATCCCTCTTCCTGCCCGGGGAGATTGCCTCCCCCTCTCCCCACCACCGATAGGAGACATACCAGTTCCTAAGCTCCCAGGAGTTGACACCGGCTACTGCTTAGGTTCTAAGATTAAGGGGCAGGAAGGTGTAATAGAAGTGAAGATTCATGGAAACTCATGGAGAGAGTCCGTCTTCGCTTGAATCTCTCAACTCTTCACTCCTCCCCACACTCCCCTTCCCCCTTGCCCCCCCCCCCCAACCATCCCCACTCCTTCACAGGCAAGAGAGATATGTGTTAAATTCACTCGTGGTGTGGACTTCTACTGGCAAGCCCAGGCCCTGTTGGCCCTACAAGAGGTAAGAAGGGGGGCCGAGGTACAGCTGGGTGACGATGGGAGAAAGGCACTCTGGAAATCCACGGGGCTGCCCGAGGAATGTCATGCGCTGACTCTTGCCTCCTGAGAGAGAGCATCACGGAACGCCTGGGTTTGGAGGCCGGATCCTCATTTGCTGGTAGCAGGATTCCCAGGCAGGGTTCCCCCTCGTTCTGTGACGGTCTTTCACACAGTCCCGCGAGCCCTCGGAGACAAGGTGCAGCAGGGCTCCAAGAGAACAGCAGCACATGCCCCCTCCCTCCCATGTGGCAGTCTTTGGACTTGTCTTTCTGCCCCCAGGCTGCAGAAGCATTTCTGGTTCATCTCTTTGAGGACGCCTATCTTCTCTCCTTACATGCCGGCCGCGTTACTCTCTTCCCGAAGGATGTGCAGCTGGCCAGGAGGATCCGAGGCATTCAGGAAGGGCTTGGCTGAGCTCCCGCCACCTGTCTCTGTAAGCCTTTCCTGCTTGCCGGAGAGAGTGCTCTCTGGGGAGGAAGCACCCAGCGTCTCGTCGCCGGGATGGGAGTTGCTCTGAAGGAGTTTCCATCCTTGGTCCCTTGCTGTCTCACCTTCGCTTTGTTCTCTAGGAAAGGTTCGACTTGGTTTTAGCTTGAGCGCTTGGGATTCTATGGCTCATGCGCTTTTGTACAACGTTGAATAAAGATCTTTATCTATTTAGTAATCACCAGGCGACATGAATCTGTCAGAGTTCAGCCTCTATCTCACAAGGACCAGATGACTCGTTTTGATTAAGAAGAGGTTTTCTTAACTTTTGAAAATGTCTTGTTTGGTGTCAAATGTGATGCCTGAATTTCAGGGATGATACCAGGGACTCTGTCCGGAGCCAAGAACCGATCCACGAAGTGCGAGGAGATGCCTGGACTTGTTGCTTTTGTAACTGGTTGTTTTAAGAAGGAGAAGGCTACGTGGCTTTCCTCTGTAACAGAGGTGATCTGTGAGAAAATCAACATCATTCCAAAGGACTCAGAGTTCTTTTTAGCTAATGAGACTCCAAGGTTCACTTCGGTTTGCAAATTATTCACATGACTGCTGAATGATTTTGAAGACCTCAGATTTTCTGGGTTATGGGAAAAAAGGATATTTCCTTATGGTTTTAGATCTTCCTGCACCGTTTAAATTTTTTGCCCGATGTATATTTACTTTTCTTTAAAACATAAGGGAAAAAAATAAAAGCCAACCGCTTCCATCGGTTGCAGGAAGAGCCGGGCACGCCTAGCGCTTACGTCCCTGCCCCTCGGTTACTGTCATCATTAGCGGCGGCGGCCAGTTCTCGTGTGAGCTTCACCTGTCCACAAGTGTGTAGCTTTTTAAAAACCCAATTCAGGTTAAAATAGGAAATCTTTAAGTTCTGACGTTCTGGTTCCTTTTAACAAGTTCCTATCAAAGGCATTCAGAAATTCTAGCTTGCAGGTTTTATTTTATCCTTCTTTGTGAATCCTAGAAGACGTGTCTTCATTTTTATACTTTAGAATTTGTCGTTCCAGGATTGTAAAGCGCCTTTTCAAAGTTTTTACAAGTGTTTTTTATAACTACTTTGCAGAGAGAGAATAAAAATTAGACTAATTCTTTAATGGCAAAAATGTAAAGCAAAGTTTCAGTTACAGCGTATAGAGATACTACGTGTCGTATGTGTGAATGTTCAGTTCTTCATTTGTACGCTGTTTTGCAAGTAGCCACTCTTTAAACAAGAGAATTGAGGGGTGTGTTTTTGCCTCCCGTGGAGTAGAGTATGTATGAGCAGATAAAAACGTTGCCCTTCCGTTGTCATAACTAAAAGCAGTGTAAGAAGTTTGCAGAGAAATGGAAAGCGCCACCAGTAGGCTTTTAAGATTTTGCGTGTGACGGAAACGATTAGCGAGGGTGGACTTCTGACACGGATATGCCTGGCAACCAAATTCCAAGACTAGCTGAAGGGAAGGACCAAGTTCTATCATTGAATAAACTTTAGCCCTTTGGAAAAACTTCTTCCTGTTCAACATCAATTCCTATTTATGCAGACATCTGAATAACGCTTATCTGTCAATGAATATATTTAAAATGCTTGTCAGAGTATTATTAATTAGAAGACTGTCTCCTCTCTTAAATTGTACTAAGCAGGGTTGCCTGGCTGGCTCAGTCAGCAACGCATGCAACTCTTGACTTTGGGGTTTGTGAGTTCAAGCCCAGGTCAGGCATGGAACCGTCTTTCCAAAAAAAAAAAAATTTATTTTAATAAATAAATAAAATGTACTACCCAGGACACACATGCAACACTGGTCACACGCCAGGCAGGACCCACCAAGTAGTATTTACTGGGTAACACCAGAATAAGTAATTTAAATCATGATAATGTTATATAATAATGTTACAGTTTACTATAAACAGTACTTAACATTGTTGGAGTTCTGCGTTTGTTTTTCTGGGTGATTCCATCACCATCTTTAACCTTTCCGTTCGATTTTATTTCTGCTTTCACATTTTTAATGTCTAAGTACTCTTAGTTTTGTAAATATTTCTTTATTGTAGCATCCCAATCGGTGTTCACTCAAAAAACAAAACAAAACAAAAAAACCCAGAAACCAACCTGGATATTTCCAACAAAGAAGAACTTAGTGGAAAGGACTGGTTAAATAACACCAGGAGGGCTGGAAGAGCAGCTGGGAAGAGAGGATACTACCCAAAGATCAGGAAGCTGCTGGCATCCACAGCCCCCACCGCAGGTGCTCTGCCAGAAGCACCCCCACCAGCGCCGTGTAAGCCGCACCTGCTGCTTACTGACCAGGAACTCGGGGAGCCCCTGCTCCATCCGGTGCTGCTGGAGCCACCACTGACCCCAAGGATGCCCTTCTCCTCTGCTGCTTCTGCCACAGGCCCTGCCAAACCGCAGAAGAAAAACCTCCCCTTTTTCCTCCCACCTTCCAGCCCCCACCAGCATCTTCCACTGGCAACCAGAAGCAGCTGCAGGAGAGCCTGGGAATACAACTGGCCGCCTCCTAACCCCTCTGTGGTTCAGAGAACTCAAAAGGGCAAGAAGGGAGCTTGGAGCCTACAGAGACCTCATCTGCACAACGTCCCAGTCTGGTTTTGTGGGTGTGATGCCCACGTTCAAGATGCAATATTTTTGTTACTGGTTTTTGTTTTCCACATGGTCTCTGATTCTTTCAAAGTTGATTTTTTTTTTCCCTCCTCTTTGTTCTCGTCTCTCGCGCGAGGTTTTCCTTTAATGTTTAACAACCCTTGCAATGAAGAATGGCACACGAGGAAGCTACAGGGGAGTCTGAGTGTGCAGACAGACTGGCCCGGCAGCCGTGCGGCCGGGGGGCGGTCGGCCGGGCCCTTTTTGAGCAGCCCTGTTCTCTCAGGCTCACCAGCAGCCCCTGGGAGTGTCCTCCAGCCTGCGGGGAGGAGGCAGGCCTAGCTGGGTCTAGCTGCTGGCTGCAAGAGGTGAGGAAATCCATATTTAAAATCCGCTCTGCATACACTTCCTTATTCTCCCTGGCCTTGTCTCCCATTCCCCTGGGGTCCAGAGACCCTCATTTCTTTCTTCTCTTGAGAATGAGTCTCCAGGCTGGTGCTGGGATGGGGGGAGAGAGTCACCCAGTGACAGTGCTAGGAGAGGAACACCAAGGGAGCTGCCTCCTGAACAGCACAACCAGTCCTCTCTGCTAGCCCACCCCGTGCACACCCCGACGCAGAGGGACCCGGTGCCCCCGGTTGTCGAGCCTTAAGAAGATTCTGCTGTGTGGGTTGTGATGGTCCTGACTTTCCCCACTGCTGGCTTGGGGATCCCCCTCTCGTGGGCTTGTGGGGGCAATTTCTGTTGTCCATCTGCCTTCTGGCTTTTAGGATTGTGTTAGTTTTCCTCTCTCCTCATCTCCCCATCCCTTGAGTTCATGTTGAGGTTCTGACTGTAGAGAATTGTAGGTCAACACCTATTTTCTCTCTTCGCATGAGAAGGCCGATTCCGCTGTTTTCTGGGTTCTGTTTCTGCTGTTGAGAAGTCAGCCGTCAGTCCGACAGTTGCCCCTTTGAAGCCGGTGTTATTTTTCTGACTTATCTCTCCTTAAAATATTTCTGCGCTTTTGGTATTCTGCAATGTCATTATGACCTGTCTTCTGTGTGGACTTCCTTTTATTTATCTAGCTTGGCATTCATTGGGCTTCCTGGATAGGGAATGATGTCTTTTCATCAATTTTGGAAAATTCTCAACCATTACTCTTCAAATAATGCCTCTCTCACCATTCTCTCTCTTCACTTTCTGGGTCACAAGTTTTCTGCCTGCCAGACTTTACCACCACATCCTCCAAGTTTCCTTCCCGCCTCTGCGTTTTGTCCTTTTGTCTATCAGTGCTGCACACCTCATTGTTCCTTCTGCCCTAACTTGGAATTAATTGATTTCCTTTCAGTTATGTCTAATCCACTTTTAAAGCTGACCGATATCTTAATTTCAGTTACTGTATTTTTCTGTTCTAGAATTTCTATTTGGTTGTTTTTAAAATTGTGATGTCACATTGTATTTTATTTTTAAGTAGTCTCTACACCCAACATGGGGCTCAAACTCCAACCCCGAGGTCAAGAATCACATGCCCTACCAGCTGAGCCAGCCAGGCTGTCATGTCACTTTTCATAATGGTTCCCGGTTCCCTGCTGAAAATGTCGAGCTTGGTTTTTATATCTTTTAGCATAGTAAGCACAGTGCCTTGCAGACTGTGTCTGATAACGGGTCCCTGTGGATCTGTTTCTATTTGTGTTTTCTGTTGATGCTCACTCATTGCTTTTTTCTCTTTGGTGCTTGATTACATTTGATACTATGACTGACACATCTATATGAGGAAATAATTTGAAACTTAGAAGATCTTTCTCTAGAGAGCATTTGTTTTTTGTTTTGTTTTGTTTCCTACCAGGTGCCAAGAGGCACTAAACATTTAGAACCAACATAATTCCATTTCAGAGCTTGAGATTTTCTGAAGCACCCAGGTGATTCAAAGCCAAGGTCTATCTCACATCTGAATTTCTTCTCATTCACCTTATTCCCAAGGTACAACCAGTCCGCTTATCCTGCTTACCTTGGTAAGCTTGTACTTCACCTTTTGCCTCCCTAACCCCCCAAGGCTGTCAAAAGCATGGTTCATTTCTTGGCTACTTTTTTTAGGACTGGCAAACATCCCCACAAGAAACAATTAGGCCAAAGCTGCTGTTAAACTCATCTCTAGATTTCCAACCTCTTTGATCTTGGATCAGTAATGACTAACAATCACTATCTTGTTAGCAGTTTAATGCTTTTAAGAAAAAAATACATTTGTCCATTTTTTTTTTCAGTTATCTTCAGTAGGAGAGTGGTTCAAATGACCACTGGCATAAAGACAGACAAACCAATGAAATAAGATACAATAGATAGCCCAGGAATAAACCCTTCCATATATGGCCAAATGATTTCCAACAGTGGGGAAAAGACAGTCTCTTCAACAAATGTTGCCGGGAAAACTGGACATTCCCCTGCAAATGAATGAAGGTGGACCCTCACCTAACACCATCTAGAAAAATCAAAATGGACCAAAGACCTAACAGTAAGAGCAACAATTATAAAATTCTTAGAAGAAAATGTAGGATAAAATCTTAATGACATTGGATTTGTGATTTCTTGCATATGACACCAAAGGCACAGGCAACAGAAAAGAAAAATAGACAAATTGGGCTTCATGAAAATTCAGAATTTTTGCAGCAAAGGGCACTATCAACAGGGTTAGAAGGCAACCCCCAGAAAGAGAAAATATTTGCAAATCATATCTGATACTGGACTAATGGACTAATAGAACATACAGGGAACCAAAACTCAAACACAAACAAAAAAAAAAATACCTTGATTCAAAAATGGGCAAAAGACTTGAATAGACATTTCTCCAACAGTGATATTATTAATGGCCAATAAGCCTGTGAAAAGATGCTCTATATCACTAACCATTAGAGAAGTACCAACAAAAACCACAATGAAATACCACCTCATGACCATTAAGATGGCTACTAGTAAAACAAAACAAAAACAAAATAACAAGTGTTGGTTGGACGTGGAGAAATTGGAACTCTTGTGCACCTCTGGTGGGAATGCAAAATGGTACAACTGCCATGGAAAGCAGTAAGTATAGAGGCTCCTAAAAAAAGTTTAAAATAGACTGACCATATGATCCAGCAATACCCAAAAGAATTGAAAGCAAGATCTCAAAGATTTGTATACCCATGTTCAGTGCAGTACTATCCATAGTAGCTACAATGTGGAAGCAACTTGTGTCAATCAACAGACGAATGGATAAGTAAAATGTGATATACACATACAATGTAACATCATTCGGCCTTAAAGGGGAAGGAAATTCCGACACTACAATGTGGATGAACCTTGAGGATACCATGCTACATGAAATAAGCCAGTCACAATGAGACATACTGTATGATTCCACTTATATGAGGTACTAGAACACTCAAAATCATAGGAACAAAAGTAAAATGGTGCTTGGCAGAGCCTAGGGCTCGGGGGTGGGTGGGGGGGAAAGAAAGGGGAGTTAGTACTTAATGGGTACAGAGTTTAAGTTTTGTAAGATGGAAAGAGTTCTGGAGATGGATGATGGTGATAATTGCACAACAATCCAAACGTACACCTAAAAATGGTTAACCTTTATGTTATGCGTATTATACCACAATTTAAAAAAAGGTTTTTTAAATAGTATCCATGAGCCAGTTTATATTGTAAACATAAATTGAGCCTCCATCCAGCAGAAGGCGCCAGGCACCTGAAGAGACCTAACAATGGAACCTGCCTGCTGCTGGCAGATAGGGTGCTTCTGTGGTTCCACTGGGCAAACACCCATTGTCAGCTGTCTGCAGCGGTGGAATAATGGCTCCGGATGCCAGTGGAACACCACCCCTTTTTCATGGTCCTGAGATGGAGACAGTCACAGTTACGTGACAAAGAGACCATATTTGCCACTCTCTTCACCAAAAGAGTTGGGTAACACCTGTGCCCTGGGAAGTCTTAAATGCATTCTGCATTCAGTAAATGCAGAATTTTAGAATCTTCATAATCGGAGCTTAGAAGCCATCCTGCACAGCCTCTCTATTCTAAATCAGAAACTGATGGGCGCCTGGGTGGCTCAGTCGGTTGGTTGAGCATCCAACTTCAATCCAGGTCACGATCTCACGGTTCATGAGTTCGAGTCCCACATCGGGCTTACTGCTATCAGCCTGTCAGTGTGGAGCCCACTGGGATCCTCTGTTCCCCTCTTTCTGCCCCTCCCCCATTGCACTTTCCCAAAAATAAATAAATAAAAATTAGAAACTGAGAGGCACCTGGGTGGCTCAGTGGGTTGGGCATCCAACTGTTGATTTCGGCTCAGGTCACGATCTCCTGGTTTCTTGAGATCAAGCCCCACATTGGACTCTGCACTGGTAGCATGGGGCCTGCTTGGGATTCTCTCTCTCCCTCTCTCTCTGCCCCTCCCTGACTCGTGCACATGAACACTTGCACTCCTCTCTCTCTCTCAGAATAAATAAATAACATTTTTAAAAAATTAGAAACTCAGCCACAGAGAGAGGAAAGAGCTTTTCTTCACTCACAGAGCTGGCTGGTGAGCAACCCTGCTGGCCTCTGAGCTCCTGGAAAACAGAATCTCTGTCATCCCTGTCTCCGTGTCCCAACTTCTTAGCCCAGTTCTCAGCTTAGAATAACTACTTACTGAGCGAACAAATGAATGAGGGAGTGGGTGAAGGAATGAGTTGTGGCTAGAACCCATATTATATTACAGATGTTAGAGATTTTGAGACTACATGTCTGGGCATCTATCAGCCTCTGGAAATTTCTCCAAAGTCCAAGAGGTCTAAATGAGGCAGATTTTTGGGTGCCTGGCTGGCTCAGTTGGTAGAGCATACAACTCTTGATCTCAGGGTTGTGAGTTCGAGTGCAATGTCGGATGTAGTGATTACATTAAAAAATAAAATCTTTAGAAGAATAAAAATAAACTAGGCAGGGGCATCTAAGTGGCTCAGTCAGTTAAGCCTCTGACTCTGGATTTCGGCTCAGGTCATGATCTCACAGTTTGTGCCCCGAGTTGGGCTCTTCACTGGCAGTGTAGCACCTGCTTAGGATTCTCTCTCTCCCTCTGTCTGCTCCCCAGCTTTTGCTCTCTCTCTCTCTCAAAATAAATGGACATTATGAAATATATATATTAAAAAATAAACTAGGCAAATTTGTTTCTAAATTATGAAAATTATGATGTCTGGAACCCAAAGTAACCAAGAGAGCACTGAAGAGGTGGGTGTGGACAACAATACGTACTTGCTTCTATGGTCAAGCAAGTTATCCATTACAGAAGACCCATAAGCAGAGTGCCAGATCATCTTCCTCTCCCCACTCACTCCCCACTCACTGCCTCCATGAAGTTTCTCCATCACCACCCGTCTCCACACCACCCCCAGATGCATCCCACGCAGTTCCGTGAGTTTGCCGGGACTTACAGATCTACTTTGCTACTGTTCTTTGGGTAGTATGAGAGCTGTCATCATCTTCATCACATTAGTACTCTCCTCTCACTCAGGTACCCCTTCATTCATGACCTGCCTCCAAGAGTCCAATTAGCCACCGTTGCTGCCTGGCTGGGCCATAAACCAGCTTGTGGAGAGTCCCCTGTAGACTGTGGCTCTGTGGCCCTGAGTGGTAAACCCTCAGGTTCCCAACCGGGAGGGGAAGCCACCTGAGCCATAGATGCAAGTATGAAAAAAGTGGTATTTTATTGTCTGTTATTCATATTTTCCTAACCAGCAGAAAAGCTGAACGCAGGTTTATGGGCCATTTACGTTCCCTCCTTATAAACCCTATGTGTTCTTTACCTACTTTCCTTTATCAATTTATAGAAACTTATATAGATTAGAGATACTAATCTTTACTAAATCAAATACATTGCAAATATTTTTTGACTTCTGGGAAGAATTTATTTGTATATACATGGTATGAGATAGGTGTCTAATTTTATCTTCTTCCAGATGGCCAGCAAAATATGCCTGCATGATTTATTAAGTAAAGTGCCTATTGAATTTTCCTCTATAGGATGAAAAGGCCTCCTTTACTATATATTAAGCTCCCATAGATACTTCCATTTATTTCTGCTCACTCTTTATTCTTCTGTTAGTTATAACAAAAAATGGGAAATTACCTGAATGTTCAAATAGACCATCGTATATCCATACAATGAAATATGGTATGCCCATTTACCCATATACATATTACCTATGTAGCTATTAAAAGTAATAAATAAAACCTATATCTATTGGTCAGGAGGGATTTTCGTGATATAATAAGTAAAAAAGGAAAATTACTAAGTATTATGGATAGACATGTGAAACATGGTATTTATTTTAAGAGGTAATAAAACTATCGTGTGTGGGTATACAACTCTGTGAATGTACTAAAAACCATAGAATTCTGCACTTTAAAAGGGTGAATTGCACAGCATGTGAATTATATCTCAATAAAGCTGTTTTCTTTTTTTTTTTTTTTAATGTTTATTTATTTTTGAGAGAGTGAGACAGAGCATGAGTGGGGGAGGGCCAGAGAGAGGGAGACACAGAATCCGAAGCAGGCTCCAGGCTCTGAGCTGTCAGCACAGAGCCCGATGTGGGGCTCGAACCAGGAACCGTGAGAACATGACCTGAGCCGAAGTCAGACGCCCAACCGACTGAGCCACTCAGGTGCCCCAAAGCTGCTATTTTCTTTAGTAAGTTTATTTTTTATTTATTTTTTTTTTTTTTAGAGAGAGAGAGAGTGCACAAACGGGGTAGAGGGGCAGAGGGAAAAAGAGAGAGAATCCCAAGCAAGAGCTTGGGGCTCAATCCCACAGCCCTGGGATCATGACCTGAGCCAAAATCAAGAGTTGGACACAACCAGGTGAGCCACCCAGGCGCCCCTCCTTAATAACTTTAAATTTGTGTTTGTGCATGTTTGCAAGGGTATAGAGAAAAGGGTAGGAAGATCCACCCCAAGCTGTCCATATGGGGTTGGGATCAGGAAAGGAAGAGGGGATAATTAACTTTCCTTTATACACGTCTGTATTATTGAATATTTTGCACAGAGAATGTTAGTTTTGTCATTTTAAACTTTCAATAAAATAGCTTTCCAAATTTTGTACTATTACATCTTTCCAATGGGAGAAAAAAAAAAAAAAAGACTCGGGCCTCAATGTTTATATGTTTGAATCCCTGCTGATAACAGCTGTTGTTCTTATTGGCTAAACTGATGAGAATGTACAACCGGTTCCAAATGCCCAGCCTCTAGAGGCATCCAGAAAGAACCAAATGCAGTTCAATCCAGCAGAGAAACAAGAAACTTTCAGAGTCCCCAGCTGAGCTGAAGAGAACTCACAAGATGGCTCTCACTGTACATTCACTAAGTTCTAGACAGACCCCGCACCACTCCAGACCCAGAGGTCCACGTGGACACCCTCTCTAGTCTTACCGTCAGCTTGCGTGGAGGCAGGGCTCATCAGAGCAGAAGGCAAAGGGCCATATACTGAGATGCCAGCCAAGGCTGTGGAGAGAGAACTGTAATTCAGTCCACTGTAAGATGAAACCATCCCTGCATGTAACAAGTGTCTCTCCAAGCCTCTTCAATCTTTCAAGCTTCCTCAGTTTCCTCAGTGTACAGGTATATGCACACGGGGCACACCCTGTGTGTGTGTGTGTATGCACTTGCTTGCTGAGTGTAGAGCCCGTTTAAGATTCTCTCTCTCTCTCCCCTCTCTCTCTGCCCCTCTCCCCTGCTCCTGGGCTCTCTCTCTCCCTCTCTCTCAAATTAAAAAGAAAAAAGAAGCACAATCCAAGTAAAACTTACACAGAGGTGTCCCAGGCATATTAGTAATACGTACGACAGTGAAGAGATGGCCTGGTAATTTGGTGTGCTGATGAGCAGGCCGCATGTGGGTGACCCCCATGCTAACTGCTGGACCAGGATTATGACACACCAAACCCAAGGTCACCAACCCCAGAAGGCTTACTGGGGAAGAAGGAGCAGCTAGATGGATGGGTCGGCACACCCAGCCCCAGGGGCTGTTGGCGGTAACCAGTGCGTCTCATTCTCTCTCCCAGAACCTAGACCGACCAGGAGAAGCCAGTCCTGCAAGAACCCACAAGAGATTTCCAGGGGTCACATAGGCCTGGGGCCTCACTGGGCTCTCCTCCTGGGGCCTCTCCCAGCCTCCCCATTCCACAGCCAAGGAAACAGAAGCCCAGGGACGGTAAGTGAATTCTTGGGCAAAGAGTTTCCCCTGCCTGAGGTCAAGGGGACTTTGCAGGCATGAGGTGGGACAAGGGAGGGATTCTCAGTCCTGCTGCAGCAATGGGGACGACCCACCAGGGAGACAGGGAGGGGAGAGAAGTGACAGAGAAAAGAAAGACAGCATTAGACTATGACATGAGTCAGCCCCCAATCACCCCGCCAAGATCCTAGGGGATCTTGTGTTCCCCAAACCGATTCCCACCAAAAACAGAGTCCAACCCTCCTGGGGCCCCAGGGAGCACTCTAGCCCCTGCCCCTCTGTGAGGAGAGAAAGAGCTGAAGCCGTAGCAACCACCAGGTACTGCAGAACAAGGCAGGAGTCAGGGGACCTTCCCAGTCCCCTCCCTGCTGCACTGTCCTCACTTGTGCAAGATTCTGACTTTGGAGATCCCTCTAAAATATCCCTTTGGCCCTTGCTATGGACTGAATTATGTGTCATCCCCCCAATTCATTTTTTCAAGTCCTAACCCCGGTACCTGGGAGACAGGGTCTTTAGAGGTCATTAAGATAAAATGAGGTCATTAGGATGGGCCCCAAGGCAATGTGATTGGTCTCCTTATAAGAAGAGGACAAACGGACACAGATGGGTATAGAGGAAAGATCAGGCGGAGGTACAGGGAGAAGGCGGCCATCCGCAAGCCAAAGAGAGAGGCCACAGAAGAAACAGCCATGTTGGCACCTTGATCTTGGACTTTCCACCTCCAAACTGTGAGAGAATATGTTTCTGTTGTACCCCCAATCTGTGGTACTTTTTCTTGTGGTTTTAAGTAAAAAAATTTTAAGCCATCTCTGATGAGGGACCATAAGGCAAGCTGAGGGCAAAGTACAAGCTAAAACCCCACCACCACCACCCCCCACCCAGGTGGGATATGGGTGATATTCCTCAGGCACTCCTGGCTGCCCAAAAACAAAGGAAAGGAAAGGAAACAAATGAGTAACTGATAGAAATCACAGTCATGCAGGACAGGAGTCTCCATCAGTTTACAAATATCTTAGTAAATTACAAGAAAAAGGCAATCTTATCAATAGCCTCATCTCCAGAAATGTATAGGCTCAGTTTCCTGGGGCCCCAACATCACCCCTCCATAGGCAAGAAGGAAATGGCACGGTAAAGTTAAATTTCCTAATAACCTGCAGCCCATTGACAAATACTTGAGGCAAATACAGAGTATATAACATTTCTCCAGGAACCCCCTGCCTTCATAATGTTAATGCCTTACTAAGAGGAAAAACAACCTTAGCTTGAAGTAGCAAGGCCTCAAGTATCTTAAAGAATCCTCTTTAGCATATCAAAGTCCCTCTGGAGGCCTCCCTTTTGTCTTTACCTCCCAATTCCATAGTCTATAACCAATCACTCTTCACAACCCCCTGGGCACCATTTTCTGCCCACCAGCCTTGTCCCCGTGCTTGAACAAAATCACCTTTTTTTGCACCAAAGAGGTCTTCAAGAATTCTTTCTTGGCCGTTGGCTCTGGACCCCCACCGTCACCCCAAAACTTCATCAATCTCTACACCCAACATGGGGCTTGAACTCACAACCCCAAGATCAGGAGTCACACGCTCCACCGACTGAGCCAGCCAGGCCGGCGCCACCGAGTCTGTGGTACGTTGTAAGTCAGTCAGCCCTGGCAAACGAAAACAGCCCTCATCTACCACCCGGATCTCACTGTTCTAGGGGCATCCACAAGAAGACAATCCAGGTATGACAACAGGAAGGGACTGGGGGCTCACTACAGAGAACGAGTATGGAGGCTGTGGGGTGAGAAGGTGAAACGTCACCATGGCAGACATGTGGCATGGGCTGTTCAGGGCAGCAAAGTGGGGGTGCACAGAAGAGTGTGTCCTGAGTGAAAGGAATGGGTCCCTGCGGGCTTGGGAGGGAGTCCCAGAGTCGTCTGGGGCCTTTTCCACCGGAACCCCCAGGCAGAGACCCTTGAGTAGGAAGAACTGTAGAGCTAGCTCATGGTAGGAAGAGAAGCCTGCCACCCCTCAGCTCAGGTCCACCTTCTCAGGTGGCAAGAACAGCAGGCCACAGGTCCAGGGGGAAATCTGAAGGAAAATAAGCCTCATTAGACCATCCCACTGGCGACACCTGTGCAGACATTGAAATTAGAAAGTGATTATAAAAAGGAGAGGCAGACCACATCGATAAAGAACTTTCTATGTTCCGAGGGCTTTCACGTGAGCGGATATGCACCCATTCCTCCTGACAGGTCTGAGAGGTGAGCGTCGGGATCTCCGTCTTCCATCCGAGGTAGCAAATAACCAGGAGAAGGGAACCGAAGCCTGGCACGGGACAGCCCCAGGTTTGGACCCCGACTCTGGCTGCAGCTCCGTGACCCAGGCAAGTAGCTCATTCCCTCTTAAGCCACGGGGATGAGAGATCCTTCTCGCTGGGGTACTGTGAGGGTTGAACACATTGATGTGGGGGAAGCGTCTGCCCCCAAAAAAGGGTAGCTGCTACTATTCTTGGGATTCTGCCCTACCGCAGTCCCACACGGACGCGTTTCGCGAGGCTGAGGGACCGCGGCAGGAGTGGGGCTGGAACAGTCGGCAGACCCAAGTCCCAGGAACGACCACCAGGACCAGACCCCCTGGTACCTAGCGGTATGATGTGAGGTCCGGGAGTGAATAACCAAGAACGGATTCTTGAGATGTTTTCAGTTTGGGGGGCGGGGGGGAAGCGGTGTTATTAAAGCACAGGGATGGGACCCGTGGGCAGAAAGAGCTGCATTGGGATTGTGAAGGATATACTTGTAAAGTGGGGGGAGGGGTGGGTAGAGACGGAAGGAAGTTTCCAAATCCCAAAGGATTTTCATATGTTAAAGAAGACTTACGAGATCCTGGAGGCCTGGCTGTTGTCAAGCTAAGGGTTTTGTTTTTTTGTTTTTTTTTTTTTTTGCCTCTAGCGAAGCATCAACATGAAGACACTTGGGAGTCTGGAGGAATGTCATACACTGGTGGCCTCAAGTGTTTGTCAATGGGCTGCAGGCTGGAAGAAAATTTAATTTTATCTACACTTCCTTTTGCCTTTGTTCTCCACATCACCAAACAAGGAGCACAGCCACACAAACGGGGGTGCTGGCCTTTGAAAGTCCTTCAAGGGTAGCCCCGGGCCCTATTTCAGGATGGCTATGCAAGGCTGGCTCAGAGGAGAGCAGTCTCAGGGGCTAGGACTCGGTGGGGCTCAGGGGTTTTAAGCAATTCTGAAAGGTTGTCACCAGCTATTGAGTAAAATTGGTCACCCTCAGCTCCACAGCAAAGAGACTAATCTGCCATGACATCTTGAATTTATTCAGTGCTTTTCCGCCAAGGAGATCAAAGTACTTCAAAATAATTTCCACTAAACTTCTCTGAGAAAGAAGCCAGTGGGAAAAAAAACATTTCACCTATGAGCTGTGCTTGACATCAGTCATAGCCTCTGAAGTTTTATAATTCTTCATGATTTACAAAATGCCTTTGTATATAATCCCCAGTGGCACTCTGGGAAGTAGACAGACGGGTGAGATTGACCCCACTTTACAGGTGGGTAACTGGAAGCCCAGGGAGCTTGAGCGCATCTCCAAAGTGAGGGCAGCACGTTGGTATTGAGTTCCACGCAGATCCCAAGCAGGGCGCGGTTCCTGGAAGGCCTTTGAATCTAGCAGCTGGTAACAGTGCCGGAAGCACCCACTCTCCGAATCCCGAGAAGCCAGTGCTGGATACAGTGGAAGCAGCCATCTGCAGTGCCTGATGGGGGTGGAGGGCCAGAGCCATCCTGGCTGCAGGACCCTGGGACCCCAGCCAGTCCCACACTGGGAGGTATCCTCCAGGCATGGCCATGTTTGCTATTTTCTCCTTCCCAGGGTGCCCCCAAATCCCTCCCATGTTGTCAACCCGGCCCTCTCTCCCCTCCCCGCAGGACTCACCTTCTCCAATCCTACCCCTCCATCTCCCCTCTGCTTTTCGTTTCTTGCTCTTCACGGGACATTTCTCCTGGTCTGTGGACTTGGCCAGGGCCACATCCTGAAGCTGGAAAGAACCTTCCCCGACCCTGCTGGCCCTCCCCTCAGCTGCTGTCTACACCACCAGGGCCATTTCCTCTCCCTGCCAACTTTCCCCTGGCCCCAAGACAGTGCTTGCATCCATTGTCTCCCCACCTACCCCTGAGCCTTCGAGGGACCTCCACCCTCTCCCTGTACTGCGACTGCTCACCACACACCGTCACGACGGCCTTCTACTAGGGGGTCTCCCACTGCGGGTGCTGTGCCAGCCACCCTTAATCTGACCTTGAGAGAAGGGTCCAGGGGAGGCAGCACAGGCTCACTCAGCTCGGGGCTGGAACTCACAACCACTGTGGCTCCTGCTCCGCCACAGCCCCTCTGGTTGGGCCGTGTGTGTGCTTGGCCCAGGGGAGGCCTCCCCCATGTTAGAAAAAAAGCCCACTGACCCAGTCAAAGGAGGGATGCGGAGACTGGGAGCACAGTGAAGAGAGGCTTTAATCAACATTCTTGGAAGAGCAGGTGATGGACAGGCACTCTCCCGGGCAGTTACAGCAGACAATTTATCTCCTAGCATGCAAGTCCCTCCCCTGGTTCCTCATTGGCTGAGTGTTACAGAGGTTACAGCCTCACCCAGATGTGGCCTATGCCCGTGTAAGGCAAAAAGTAGTCTGATCGGAACAAATGTACATTCCCTGAGGAATGAGACTTTCAGTCCCTCTTCCCTTTGTTCTTTGGCACATGCTCATTGCAAAGCCTGTGAAAATAAGCCCACTAACCAGAGAGGGGAAACAGAATCAGGAAGTGCGGTGTCTAAGGCTTTGGGACTCCATTGTGGGGGGTGGGGGGTGTACACATTTCCAATAGGTTGTAAACCTGTTGTTAATTAGCACAGCTTTGATTTGGTATTTCTGAGAATGAATCATCTCCCTTCTCACACCCCACCCTCAGCAGCTTCCTGTCTCCTGCCTACCTGGCCTGCTGCAAGTGTCCCAACGTTCCTCCTTTGTCCCTCTGCACTCACTCCTACACTCTCCTACACTCTCCCAGGCTTCAGCTGAGGGCTCTCTGCAGATGGCCTCTGAATGTTCCGTTGGCCTCCCAGCACCTCCTAGTTCCAAATCCTTGAGGTTACAGCTCCTTGGCTGCTCAACTTCCTGAGATCGTGCAATATAAGGTCTCCAAACCTAGACTCCTCCTCTTCCCCTCAAAGCCGTCTCCACCTTGCCACTTCTCCACTTCTGCCAGGGATGCTGGAATTCTCAGTCATTTGGGGCTTTTGTACAAGCCGGGCCTTTCCACAGGCCTGGCCAGTCACATATTCCTTCTCCCTGTAGCTCCTCAAACCACTGCTTCTTTATTCACTTGACTTACTTACAGCTGATCTATGGTCACCTTCCCACTGGCCTTGCCTACGCCTGGGAGACTCCCAGCCCTGAGCCCCCCAAGTCTCCTGCACATGCCTGGTTTTTTAAAATCATTCTAGTATACATAACGAGGTCAACCCAGGAAAGGGCCAGGGAAAACCCAGAAGCTGTGGTGTCTCAGGAGATCCACATTTCCCAGCACAAGCTAAAAAGCAAAATGTTGGGGGCACCTGGGTGGCTTACTCGGTTAAGCTTCCGACTCTTGACTTCAGCTCAGGTCATGATCTCACAGTGGTGGGATGGAGTCCCACATTGGGCTCTGCACTGAACGTGGAGTCTGCTTGGGATTCTCTCTCTGTCAAAAATAAATAAATAAACATCTTTTTTTTTTTTTTTAAAGACTCATTTATTTTTTTTAATTAAAAAAAATTTTTTTACTCTTTGAGAGAGAGAGAGAGAGAGAGAGGCAGAATGCAAGCTGGGTAGAGGCAGAGAGAGGGAGACACAGAATCTGAAGCAGGCTTCAGGCACTGAGCTGTCAGCACAGAGCCCAATGTGGGGCTCAAACTCACAAACTGTGAGATCATGACCTGAGCTGAAGTCAGTTGCTTAACCTACTGAGGCACCCAGGCCCCCCAGATAAATGTTAAAAAAAAAAAAAAAAAAAAAAAAAAGGCAAAATGTTGGCCTCACACCTGCTCAGACTTTAACCTTCTCCCAAATCCAAACACTCTGACAGTGTTATAGAACTTAAACCGCTTCCTGAACTGACTTCTCCAGGGAGGCACAGGATTCAAAGTCAGGCAGACCTCAGCCTGAAACCTACCTGCCCCACCCACTTGCTGTATGACCAGTAAGTTGGTAACTTAACTTCTCTGAGCTTCAATTCTCTCATCTGAAAATTTAATCGAGTTGTTGAAAGGATTAAACTTAAACTGGGTAATATGTATAAAGCATACTTCCTGGCACCTCACTCAGGAAGTAGTGGCCTCTGTCTTTACTGGAGACCAAGATATACCCCAGCCGCATCCCCAGCCCCCCTTCTACACTCTATGCCTCAGCCTTGGAGACTTCCCCCAGTGCAGGAAGGGCAGACATGGCTCCTCAGGAGTCATCAGCAAGGGGAGAGCATGTGACAGAAAACACCTTGATTATTTTGTTTACGTTTATTTATTTTGAGAGGGGGCAGGGGCAGAGAGAGGGAGAGAGAGAGAATCCCAAGCAGACTCTGCACTGTCAGAGCAGAGCCTGATGCCAGGCTTGAACTCACAAACTGCAAGATCATGACCTGAGCTGAAATCAAGAGTTGAGTGCTTAACTCACTGAGCCACCCAGGCACCCCCTTAATATTTTCTATATCAAAACTCTTTAAAAAAAAAAAAAAAAGCTTTATTCTTTTTTTTTTTTTTTAAGTTTATTTTGAGAGAGAGAGAGGGAGAGAGCATGCACGAGGGAGGGGCAGAGAGGGAGAGAGAATTTCCCAAGTAAGGCTCCGTGCTGTCAGTGCAGAGTCTGCTTGGGTCTCTCTCTCTCTCTCTCGATGAATAAATAAACTTAGGGGGGAAAAGGGCTGGAAACCCATTCTTAAAAAAAAATAATAAAGCTAAAAAAAAAACGCTTAGAAGTATGAATCCCCAACAATCCTGCCATTTGGTTTTCCTTAATGAAATTAGACAAGAGGGGCACCTGGGTGGCTCAGTTGGTTAAGCATCCAACTTCGGCTCAGGTCATGATCTCACAGTTTGCGGGTTTGAGCCCCGCATCAGGCTCTGTGCTGACAGCTCAGAGCCTGGAGCCTGCTTCGGATTCTGTGTCTCCCTCTCTCTCTGCCGTTCCCCTGCTCATGCTCACTCTCTCTCTCTCTCTCAAAAATAAATAAACATTTTTAAAAAATGGAAACAATTAGACAAGGATACCAAGATAGCTGTTCACAAATGTTTGTTCTGGGCTGTTTATAATAGTTAAAAAATGCAACAACCTGGTCCAAAAATAGTCTAGTCTATAGGTAGAGTTCCTAATTGCAAGCAAAAGAAACCATTTCTGGCTGATCTGGGTGGAAAAGGGATTTATTAAAAGGATATCACATAGCTCTAGGTATGTAGCTGGGAGTGGTGGATGATGTGGGAAAGCAAAGGCAAATGAAAAATTAAATTTCCTTACTGCCTACAGCCCATTGACACATCCTTGAGACAGCCAGAGTGACCTTCCTCTAGGAGCTCAGCTGCCTCGATGATGACACTTTGCTAAGGACAAACAAAAAGGAATCCTAGCTTAACATTCTCCTGACCCCTCAGGATCCTGTAAGGCTACTTTAACATATAAAAATCCCTTTGGAAACTTTCTTTATCTCTACCCCCGCAAGATATACATTGGCAACCATACTCTAAGCATATGGCCCATATGCTTAGATATACATATACAGCTGAAGGGTCTCATGGCTACGGTTTTACTAGACAGTGATAAGTGACCTTTTCTTAACAATAACTAACCCCCTCAAGGTCCTGAATACCTTGCTTCCAAAATTCCTTAGAAACTTATGCTCTCCCTAACTCCTTAACCCCCTCCCATCTTGAAGCTATATAATCAGTCACCATTCACAACCCAAGTGCAGCTCTTTCCGCCCATGGGTCCTGTTCCCATGCTTTGGTAAACCACCTTTTTGCACTGAAGGCTGCTCAAGAAATCTTTCTTGGCCATTGGCTCCAAATCCCAACACTTCAAACAGCATCAGTGGGTACCTGGGTCATGGACAGAACTGGTACAGTGGGCTTACCACTACATTTCCAACCAGAGCGGTGCCAAGCTCTAGTCATTACCATCAGCTCCACTGCTGTGGGCTGCCCAAGCAATGCGCCGTCTTGCTGAAGAGTTCCTCCAGGGCCTCTCTGCTTTTATGCCACCAGTTCCTAGTTCAAACATGGGGTGGATGTGCCTGATGGGCAGAATCTGGATCCCATGCTTGTGCCCCACTGGCAAGGGAGCCTGGGAACCAGTTTGGGACTTTTGGTTTCTATAGAGGTAGTCTGGCTCTGTTTCTCCTCATGCTGGAAGGGAATTTGGATGCTGAGAGACCAAAAAGATTGACACATGTGCAGCAGATTAGGAAATGGGTAAAATAAATGATGATGCCTGAATAGAAGAAGTGGGATACTATGGTGAGGGGGCTGAATCTAAATCTACAAACTTTAGTTTCCTAGCTGAAGTTGATTCTTATCACAAGTGCCCATTCGGTGGGGGTGAGAGAAGCAATAGTAAATTAATCTCAGAGAATTTATGGCTCCTCTCCTGTGGAGTGTGTCTAAATTCTGGAGGCTTACACAGAGTAACAGCAAACACCCTCTGCTCTAGATTCTCCATGTCATTTGGACAATCTCCCATCCCCCCCAGTGGTGCGGGGTAGAGGGAATAGACACCCTCTCTTTGGTGTCCACAGAGGCTGTGCTCAGCCCTTGTCACCTTCTCTGTCGCTCTACTCAGCCCAAGTCTGGAAATATTAATCCAACCTCCAGAGCATGAATAAGACTTACTCAGACTTCTGGGGCTCCTGGGTGGCTCAGTCAGTTAAGCATCTGACTTCAGCTCAGGTCATAATCTCACAGTTCGTGAGCTCGAGCCCCACGTCGGGCTCTGTGCTGACAGCTCAGAGCCTGGAGCCTGCTTCGGATTCTGTGTCTCCCTCTCTCTCTGCCCCTCTTCTGCTCTCTCTCTCTCTCTCTCAAAAATAAATAAACTTTAAAAAAATAAAAAAAAAAGACTTACTCATACTCCTAGATTCTTCAAAATCTATTGATGATGCCTCAGTTCCTTCCTAGCCTGAGGGCTAGGCTTTGGAAACACTAAAGGCAGGAATTAACTCCTTTTTTCCGCTTTCTGCTTTTCCTGAAGCAGTGAGTGTTGAGTCCCCTAGCTGACTGAATGGAGAAAGAACCAAGGAAATATGTAGAAATATCCCTCAGTAGACATTTCAAAACAGTCCCCCTTCACACTCTGTACTTACTGATATCTTTTTCAGAAAGGTAAAATCAGGGATGCCTGACTGGCTCAGTTGGCAAAGCATGTGACTCTTGATCTTGGGGTTGTAAGTTTAAGGCCCACATTGGGTCTTTAAAACTCATTAGTTAATTAATTAATTTAAATAAATAAATATTAAAACCAAATATTTAAAATAAATAAAATTTAAAAACAGAAATAATCTAAGTAATGAAAATATGATAAAAAAAAGAGGTAGGGGCGCCTGGGTGGCTCGGTCGGTTAAGCGTCCAACTTCGGCTCAGGTCATGATCTCACAGTCCGTGAGTTCGAGCCCCGCGTCGGGCTCTGTGCTGACAGCTCAGAGCCTGGAGCCTGTTTCGGATTCTGTGTCTCCCTCTCTCTGCCCCTCCCCTGTTCATGCTCTGCCTCTCTCTGTCTCAAAAATAAATAAACGTTAAAAAAAAAATTTAAAAATAAAAAATAAAAAAAAAAAGAGGTAAAATCATGACACAAACAAATATAAAATGAAGATATGTTCAAATTTTTTTTAACTCACTTATTACTGAGAGAATCAGCAAGCTATAACAATTATTAACAAGGACAATCCAAATAACAAAGACATCTATAGACAGGTTGCTGATATGAATTTGCTAATAATAGAGGCAAGACTGTTCTCTTTCACTGGATGAAATTGATTGCATCTTTACTGGAGAAAATGTATTTGCATGTCTGTAAACAGGAATCATTTACAACTACCATCAATTCTTTACATTACATTTTATTCTAGAGAGTTACAGAATGATCAAAGATGAAAGGCACAGACATGATAGAATTGGGTGAGCCCAGAAAGGTCCAAGCCTGGCCTTCCATGGAAAGGGAACTCTACTAATTTCCTAGGGTTGAGTACCACAACCCTAAATGGGTATTATAGAACAATGGAAATGTATATTTTCCCAGCTTGGGAAACTAGCAGTCCAGGATCAAGTTGTCTACAGGGCTATGCTCTCTCCAAAGGGGCTAGGAAAGAATCCTTCCTTGCCTCTTCCAGCTACTTGTGGTTCCTGGCAATCCTTGGTGGTCCTTGGCTTGTAGACATCACTCAGCCTCCATTGTTACATGGCATTTTCCCTGTGTATCTGTGTCTAAATTTCTCCCTTCTTTTTTTTTTTAAATGTTTATTTACTTTTGAGGGAGAGAGAGAAAGATCATGAGCACTAGCTGGGGAGGGCAGAGAAGGAAACAGAGGATCTGAAGCATGCTCTGCACTGACAGCAGAAAGCCTGATGAGGGGTTCGAACTCACAAACCATGTGATCATGATCTGAGCCAAAGTCAGACACTTAACCGACTGAGTCACCCAGGTACCCCTAAATTTCTCCCTTCTTATGAGAACAGCAGTCGTATTGGATTAAGGCCCACCCTAATGACTTCATCTTAATTTGATTAAATCTAAACACTTCTATTTCTCACAGTTCTGGAGATTGAAAGTCCAAGATCAGTGTGTCAACAGGGCACATGGTCTGGTAAGGAACCTCTTCCAGCTCTCCTGGGCCCCTTTTATAAGACATTAATCTCATTCATGAAAGCTCTGACCTTATGACCTAATCATCTCCCAAAGGCCATACTTCCTAATACCATCATATTGGGCATTACGATTTCAATATATGAATTTGGGGGAAACACAAACATTCAGCCTGTAGCAGAGCCCAGTCGTAGAGGGGCCCTCACACTCTCATGGGTTTTACCTCCAAGAACCCCACCAGTTTCTCATGATAAAGAGTAGAGAAGATCCCTTTAATGTTTCTGGCATGGTAACCATTTTGAAATAAACCCAGAAGGTTCTCCCTAATAGGGACCTCCAAGGGAAACCTTACCAGAACCTTCTCTTATCTGAAGGAAGAACAATTAGCCAGCTATGACCATGTCTAGCCTCCCTGTCTCATGTAAGAGAAGGGAGAAAAAAGGCTGAGAAATGCTTCTGAAGGTCAGAGCCCAGGGACTCACGCCTGCCCAAAATAATGAGATTTAATCGTAAGATTATGGAACACTTCTCTTTCCAACATCTTTCCACTACATCAACTTCAGGATACTACCAGTGGATTAACTGGGAAAGCTGCATATCACAGAGTCTATCTAAGAAGGAGTTCTTAGGGAAACCCAAGAATTACAGAGGAAGAAAAAACAAGGAAATTAGAGGAAACAAGCCTGTGGCACTCAGAGCCACAGCAATTCTTAAACACAGCCCAGCTCCTGCCTAGAATAACACAAAGCATTACACTAAAAACCTACTTACCTCAGTTTCTCTTACCCAGTTTGTCATGTCTAGCTTTCAACAAAAACTTACAAGGCATGTTAAAAAAAGCATGAAAGAGGGGCACTTGGGTCGCTCCACTGGTTAAGCATCTGACTCTTGATTTCGACTCAGGTCATGATCTCACAGTGTGTGTGTTCGAGTCTTGAGGAGTCTGCTTGGGATTCTCTCTCTCCCTCTCTCTCTCTGTCCCTCCTCTGCTCATGTATGCGTTCTCTCTCTCTCTCTCTCTCTCTCTCTCTCAAAATAAATAAATAAACATTAAAGAAAAAAGCACGAAAGAGAGGCGCCTGGCTGGCTCAGTTGGTGGAGCATGCAACTCTTGATTTTAGGGTCATGAGTTTGAGCCCCACATTTGATGTCGAGATTACTTAAATATAACTTGATTTTAAAAAAAGCACAAAAGAATACCATCTGAGGAGACAAAGCAAGCATCAGAACCACCCTCAGCTATGACATAGACTTGGAATGATGAGATAGGGAATTTAAAATAACAATGATTATTATGTTAAGACTCTGATGGAAAAAGTAGGCAACATGCAAGAATAGATGGGGACTTCAAGCAGAAAGATGGAAACTCTAACAAAGAATAAAAAAAATAATAATAAAGAAGGAAGAAACACTGTAACACAAATGAAGAATAACTTTGATGGGCTCATCAGTAGACTGAACACAGCTGAGGAAAAATCAGTGCACTTGAAAATTTGTCAATAGAAATTTCTCGAACTACAAACAGAAAAAAAATGAAACCCCCCCCCCCCAGAATATGCAAGCATGTAGGACAATTCCAAGTGCTCTGAGATACTGTAACTTTGAACAGCAGGATACAGGCTCTCTGGGTACCTCACAGAGCACCCACATGGGACTTTTCATTGTGAAAGTCAGGAGGCAAGCTAATCAAAGTCAACAGAATCGCCAAGGTGGATGGGATGGCCACCACTCTGAAAATTACAGTATGAATCCCCCCAAAAAACTAGATTTGCGAATAACACACAGTGTGGTCTAAATGAACAAATATGGATCCTGGAGTCAGACCTAGGTTTTGATCTCTCTCTGCCCCTTTGAACTGTTTGACCTTGGCACGTTACTTGTCTTTGAGATCCTGTTTCCCCCTTTCATAAAGTGGGCGTCATACCTTTCTCACAAGTCTGCTGTGAGGATTAAATGAATCCTATGAATAAAGTATGCAGGAAATTGGGGCGCCTGAGTGGCGCAGTCGGTCGAGCGTCCAACTTCGGCTCAGGTCATGATCTCACGGTTTGTGGGTTCGAGCCCTGTGTCGGGCTCTGTGCTGACAGCTCAGAGCCTGGAGCCTGCTTCGGATTCTGTGTCTCCTTCTCTCTCTGCCCCTCCCCCACTTGTGCTCTGTCTCTGTCTCTCAAAAATAAATAAATGTAAAAAAATTTTTTTTTAATTTAGAGTATTCAGGAAATGCAGGAAATGCTCAATAAATATTCACTTTAATTCTTATTGAGATAAGTTCTGATTAAATGCAACTGAAGAGGACAAATTAGCTGAACAAGGGCTGGCTTCAGGGGCACCTAGGTGGCTCAGTCAGTTAAGCACCTGACTCTTGATTTCAGCTCAGGTCTTGGTCTCAAGTCCATGAAATTGAACCCTGTGTCTCCCTCTCTCTGCCCCTCCTGCTTTCTTTCTCAAAATAAATAAACATTTTTTTAAAAGAAAGGCTTTATAAAATAATATCAGAAAAATTCAAGTAAAGGCAGTAATGGGATTTTTTAGTGTTGTTTTCTTTAGACTCCTTTTATAAATGAAAACCCAACTTGGTGGCAGGGTAAGGGGACTCTTTCCAATATTCTCAGCTTCCTGGCCCACTCATCCAGGGTTTAATAAAGCATTGTGCTGTGGAGTGTGACAGGTGGGGAACAAAAAGATGATTAAAGATGTGGCTCTTAGAGTACCTGTTTTGTTCTCTGAAGGTGGTTGTATATATTTAAGTTGTGTTTCTTGCTGTCACTATTATTCTTGCTAATGCCCAGATGAAGTGTATTTGTTAAGGGAGAAAAATGTCTTAAAACAAAACCTCCTTATCCTTATCTATAAAATGTTGACATTGTGAGACTATGCAGTTTATAGGTTCCGTTAACTTGGAGAATGTGTGTGTGTGTG
Source organism: Panthera uncia (assembly GCF_023721935.1). Lineage (NCBI taxonomy): Eukaryota > Metazoa > Chordata > Mammalia > Carnivora > Felidae > Panthera > Panthera uncia. Next base: position 18,952,406 of record NW_026057579.1, on the reverse strand, counting down.
TGTGTGTGTGCGCGCGCGCGCGTGTGTGTGTGTGTGTGTGTGTGTGTGTGTGAAAGAAATGCAAATTTCAAATTGTAGATTTCTGCCAAGGGGCTAGAGCAGCTGGAGTCATCCAGTGATTCTTTAGGTTGGTTTGTGGCCATTCTAGTTCCAAGAGAAGACAAATTTTTATTTTAAAATTACACTTTGAGGGGCCCCCTGAGTAGCCCAGTCAGTTAACCATCTGACTCTTGATCTAGGCTCAGGTCATGGTCTCCCAATTCGTGAGATCAGGCCCTGGAGTCTCAGGGGAGCTGCTTGGGATTCTCTCTGCCCCTCCCCCTCTCTCTTGCACACACATTATTCTCTCTTTCTCAAAATAAGTAAATAAACTTAAATAATAAATAAATAAAATTAAACTTTGAGACTTAAAAATAAAAGCAGGGAAAAAAAAAAAAGGATTCCTAGGCCAAAAGAAATGATTTAAATTTTTGGAGAGCTCATCAGCATTTCAAGAGCAGTGATAAGCCACTGGAATTTACTTTGATGTTTTCGGCTCCAGCACAGCCACCCCAGCCTCCCTGGGTCCCCTCCCCTGTGTCTCAGTGTTGGCTGGGTGACCACAGCACACGGGGACCTGAAACTCTCTTACTCTCATTCCCCACTGCCCTTGTTTGTGTATCTGATTAGCTCTATGCTTTTTTTTTTTTTTAAGATTTTAAGTAATCTCTATACCCAACATGAGGCTCAAACCCACAACCCTGAGATGAAAAGTCCCACACCCTGCCGCCTCAGCCAGCCAGGCACCCTTAGCTCTATGCCTTAATTCTTCTAGAGGCTTCCTCTGTTCAGTCTTTCCCCCAATGTCCATTTGTCCATCCTCCTGACTCCTTTTTTGGTTCCTGCTCCGTGGCACTGACCTGAATATAGAAGTTTGACTGCTGGCTCACAATTGTTTTAATGGCTAAGAAGATGTCACAATGTGTTCTCCACGCTAGGGTTGTCATTGACTTATGGGGAGGTTTGGGGGGAGAATGGTGAAAAGAGAATACCAAGGAAGAAATCTAATACACGACTCAGGAATGCTGGAGAACACCCCTTCTCAGAGGATGCCTTCAGGAGGAACAGGTTGAAACTGCAGAAGAAGGGACATAATTCCTAGAGAGTCACTCATGGTCGCCACAGTCCCTGCACTGGAGAGTCAGCCTTCTGAAAGACTTGTAGGGGAGAGCATGCCGGTGTAGAAGGGCTCTGCTCTGCGTCAGGTAGATGTGGTTTGGAGCCCTGATAATGATATTTACAGCAGGGTGACTTTCTGGGCACATCACCTGACCTCCTCATCTGTAAGACATGTGGAGTTGTAAGGATCCAATGTGTTTCCAAAACACCTACTAGCCTTTCCCCTCTCCCCCTCTTATGATAGTCCTTCACTTGCCCCTTATTCAGAAGCTTGTCGTTACAGCGATTTGGAACCCCAAACACATTTACTCATAAAAGCCAGTAGCCCTGAGCTTCATGAAGTCTGGCCCCAACACCAGCCTACCTTACTATCCTCTTTCTCTTCCCACCATCCGCATTCACGGACTTGACTTTCAAGTCGTGATGGGTTCCTCAGGTGCCTTCCAAACACTTTTCAGCTTCCCCACCCACAAATTTATACTCCTTCCTCCTGGAATCCCAGACCTTTGCTTAGAATCATCTAGCAAATAAATATCCAGGTGAAATTCAAATCCAGCTCCTCCATTCCCTGATGATCTGTTCAGACCAGATTTCTCTTGCATGGGAATTCCTATTCTATTTCATCTAAGCTGGTCGTGTGAGCTTTACAATAAAAGTCACAGCATATTGCTTTTCGTAGCTGTTATAATGGAAATCTTGGCATATTCTTGTTTCCCCTCACACTGTTCCATGACCATTTGTTGTTGAATAAATTAATGATAATAGCTACATTTGTTGAGTGCATGCTATAGGCCAGGCAGTGTGCTATGCCCTTTACATGCGTTTCCTTATGTAATTATCACAGCAAAATTTTTTTAAAAATTAAAAAAAAAAAAAAATACCGTGATCCCCACGTTCTGTGGGGAGCTAAGGCTCATATGGCATAAGTAACTTTCCCAAAGTCAATTATCCAAAAAGTAGAGCAATGATTCCAACCTAGGGGTGTCTGACTCCATGCCCTATGTCCTTTCTACTTCCCAGGAGAGATAGCCTAGATTAAAAGTATATGAATAAAACTAAACTCAAGTACTGGGGACATTTACAACCTCAGGTCTAAGGTGTGTGACTTTCCAATGCTCCAGGCAGAGAGATGGCCACTCTTTCTCTTACCAGGGGAGGTAGGCCCCAGAAAGCAAAGAAACAAGATTCCAAATTTGAGGTCCACAAAATGCTGCAGAAAACATTTCCTGCCACTAGAGGACTCCCTTCCCCTTAGGCAAAAAGCGCAGCTTCCGGGGAAGATGGTACTCGGGCGATCCTGCTGTTGCTGGCCTGCTGGGGGCTTCGCTTCGCCTCCCTGAGGCTCAATCCATTTTGCCTAAAGCCCTGGGTCCCTGCAGAACCTGGCCAGCCTGTGAATCCATAGGGCAGTGCCCCAAGCTGGAGCAGTGGGAGGACAAGTCATTCCTGAGCCCCCTGGATTGGGGATGCCTTGGTGTAGGCCCTAGGCTCATTTGGGGGCTCCTTGCATAGCTCAGGACGTGTGAGGCAGAGGGCAGAATAGTAAACCTTCCTCCCTGGAGAAGCAGAGACGCAATGTGAGTAATCAGCATGCATCCCGCCCAAAGCCAGCCTGGCCTGCTCCAGGCCCCGAACCCACGGCAAAGGACTGCAGGGTAAGTGGTCCATGGACACCCCACTTCGGCAGGCTCTGCAGGCGGGATGCACCTGTAGGTTTTGCTGAGAGGAGGAGGGGAGCACCCTCGGGAATAATGAAGCGCTATATTGGTTGAAAATAACTTGCAGAGAGGCGTGAAGTACCTCTCTGGCTGCGACTGTACAGCCCGCTCCCCTGGGAGCTCCCTTGCCTTCCCCCCCTCTCCAAAGCTGGGAGGAGAGGGGTTTCTGCAGTATTCCATTGGGGTTCCCCTCCCCCCCTCCAGGGACCGTGGGATGGGGTGGGAGGGGAGGACTCAATGGTGCATTTTAATCAACAGCAACACCTTTGAAGTGGCATTAAGTGAAAAGAGGCAAATTGCTAAACCGTATCTAAGCTATTATTACTACAACGACATAAAATAACAGATTACAGCAAAGGCTTGAGAGAGGTTCAGGGAAGTGGTACAAAGAAAGGCCTGATGATCCGCCCTCTCCTTTTTCAGATTTGTTGATTTAGTTCAATTATGCGTGTGTTTAAAACGTGAAGGAAAAAAAGGTGAGTAAATGTGAATTGAGTTATAAAACATCTCCAAAGGCTTCACCGTGTCCTGAAAGGAGGTGTCCAGAAATAGGACAGGCAGCTGGACCTGAGAGCTCCGGATGGAGAAGCCCTAGCTCAGCGCAGCTGAGAGAATGAACTCCAGGTTCGAGCCCCCAGAGCGGACAGACGCGAACTTAGTTGGCCCCGAGGGTCCGTCCACTGTGTACCGTACGTCAGAACATTTCGCTATAACGACCACCCGGTCCTCTCCATCGTGCAGTCCCGCCGAGCGCCCACTTTAGAGGCCTCACACTGGGTCTTGGAGGGAACTAGGCGGCAAAGGGCTGGCCCGGCAGCGGCCGGGGCATTGTTTCAACCCCTCGGGTGGGATCCTGCAGGGAGGGGGAGGGGAGGGAAGGCGGTGTATCCTAGGGACCCGCCCCGTAGCCCTCCCAGGGGACTCGTGCATCAGCGCGTGTGAGCGCTGGGGCTTTGTGAAGTGTAGTGAGTCACCATGGAAACCCAAAGGAACGCGGAGAAGGGCGCGCGGGGGGTCGGCGGGTTCTTCGGCCTCACTCTCCTTCCCCTCTCGGACCCCGGCCCTGCAGCAGGGCCTGTCGGGAGTTGTAGTCCCAAGGCTGCGGCCGCGCGCGGCGGCGAAGATGCGGGGCGCCGCCTGTCCCCGCCTCCCCCTAACCTGCTAGCGCGAGGTGGGGGAGCACTGGGGAGGAGACGTCGGGTCGGTGATTGGCCCAGACCGCCTCCAGCCCCCACCCACGTCCCCTCCCCAGCCCGCGGCTTCCGACTCCAGCGCCCCGCGCGCCAAGGCGGCGATCGAGCGAGCGCGCGTGCTGCCGCCGCCGCCCCGAGCACCCGCAGCTCCTGCGCCGCGTCAAGACCGAGGAGAGACGGACCGACCGACGGACCCTCGCAGCCGCAGCATCCCTGAGGAGTGCGTGATGGCGGGGCGGGCGGTGGGCTTATTCTCCCTGGGCTGGGACATCCATCTCATGGCCTCTGTTTTTCTGGGAGGCGCACAAAAGGGCAGGGTTCGGGGTGCGCCCAGGGGCCCCGCTGCAGGGGACGCGGCGGGAGGTGTGGTTTGGGATTGGGACGGCCATCGGGGCTACACTGAGGCCGGAATGGGGTCCTCTTTGTACGCCCACGGAGCGCCGTGCAGTGCCTGGCTCATAGTAGGCGTTTCATGTGTGCTTGTGGGATTGCAAAGAATTGAGGTGAGGATACGGCTCGGTTGAAGGGATTTCACTCTTAGCACATAGTAGGTGCCCAGCCTCTCTCGTCGAGGTGCAGTGAATGACTGGAGGCTGGGCGGGGGCTTCTCTGGCTACCGCCCCGTCCTGCGCGAGTCCCTAGATCGACGCTATCTCTGGCCCCCCACCACCACCGGCACACACACCCTGCGTCCATCTCGCCTCCGGGTTGGGATTTGCCCAGCCTGTACCAGACCCGACGGCTTGTTCCACTCGACTGGCTAACGCAGCGGTCGCCTAAGGACGGTTCGCCTGCCGCCTCCGAGGCACCTGCCTGAACTACAAAGGCCGCCTGTGGCTGCCCGCCCCAGAGCGGGCGCCGAGCTGGGTCCCTTCGCTGGAGCCCATTGCGGGATCTCTCCCCGCAGCATCGATCTTGGTGGGCGACAGACACCGACGCCCCAGGCCTGGGGAGGGGCAAGAGCCCGAGCCTGAGAGAAGCTGGAATGGGGAGAGGCAGACGCGGGGCCTCCGTCTGGGCAAAGACGGGGAGATGGGGAAGCTGGGTGGGGACAGGTGACTGGGTCTGGGTGGAGGGGGAAGTAGAGACCAGGGTTGGAGGAGGAAAGAGAGAGGGGGCGGGGGGCGGGTCTGAGGCGGGAGGGAAGAGTGCGGTGCAGGTGGCGCGAGGCGGGGCGAGTCTGGGACTGAGGAAGAATGAGGATGGGAGGGCAGACGCTGCAGGGTGGAGACCGCCGGGGTTGAAGAGGGTAGACGCCGGGGAGGAGGAGACCCGCGCCGGCCGGGGGAGGGTCTCTCTGGGGAGGGAGGTCTCCCAGTGGAGGAAGGTCTCCGGGGAAGGGAGGGGGTGGGCGGCTGGGAGGCGGGTCTCGGGCCTGAAGACCCTCGGCTCCAGGCGTGGAGCCTGGAGATCCTGGCGGCCAGATCCAGGTGGCCAGCTGGGCGTGGCCGTTGGAATGGCAACCGACCTAGGATGGCGGATCCGAGACTGGGCTGAGCTGTCCCCACTAGGAGCTTTGTCTCCCGGCCTGACACAGCCCGTAGGGACTAGCTTAAGGTTTTGCGATAATCCGCAGCGCCGCAGGCACACCCTTTTCTTCGCGGAGCTGAAAGGCTTGGTCCAGTGGCAGATGCTGGCAGGGAGGCGGGATGGGGGAAGTCTCCCGCCGGAGAGACCCGGAGAACAATAGCCGGCACTGGTATCCACGCGACTCCGTACCAGGCCCCCCCCCCCATCCCCAGAATTGCAAGTGTTCAGTTTTCTGGTGCAGAAAATGCTCTGGTAGAAATCTCAGGGCGTGCGCTCGTCTTTTGGGGTTTGTGTTGGGGACCAAGCCCCGCTGTTAATTCCCTGGTGTGAGTCGCGCGTCCCCCAGACTGTGAGGCGGGCTGAAAGCCGCCGCCACCGGCTTTAGGTGCCTCCGCGCCGCCGCCTGCCCCTTGCTATTGACCAGGAGCCCAGACGTGGCGTGGCGGCCCGGCGGCGACCTGGAGGTTGCCTCCGTGCACAGCGAGCCCCCTTGAGCAGTCGGCTTTGTCTGCGGGCTCACGTCTAAGGTCTGCTGTGTGTTCATGGAAGGAGCAGTCAGGATTGTTGCGGATTGTGGTTAAAAACAAAAACAACAAACAAACCAAAAACCGGACAAGTGGCTTTTGGAGATTACCCGCCAAGGGTGCGGCTCTTGGCTTTTACAGCCTGCAGCCTGGGCACCAAAGCTTCCCATTGCCAGTGACCACACCCAAGCCAGTGTGTCCATCCTTTGCAGATTTTGCCTGTATTGTCTGCTGACCTAAGACAGGGACGGCTCTGTGATAGGAGGTGGCTGCTTGCCCATGGGAAAGCGGATGAACAGAAATGGAAGCACAAACCAGGGCTCAGCAGACCTTTCCATGCGCTCATAGTCTTGCTGGCTGTGTAAGCGTCTTTCATGCCAGACTGCAGCATCTTGACATGTGAAAGGATTACCCAATCCTAAAATTTCATTTTATAGGTTTTCTTTAATCATTGTTTAGCTTATATTAGAGGTGACTCTTTGGCATCAGGCTTCTACTTTTAAATTGTCATTCATTTAGCAAAAAAGATGTGTAGGGAGGGCAAGGCAGAAGGATTATTTTCTTTTATTCATATTTTATTTTATTTAGAGTGAAGGAAGCTTGGATAAAAGACAGAGCATCATAGGACTCAATCATTGTGACTTGTATTTGCCCTTAAGTTAACTGATGAGCCTTTGGCTCTCTAGCCTTGAAACCCCAGGATTTTCTTTCTTAACCAGGTTGATGCATAAGGTTGGTGCATAAGGCTGTGATATCACTGTTGGCTCTTGCCCAGAATATTCGATAGTTGCCAACCCGAAAGCCTCCTATTTGGGCAATACCGAGTGGACACAGGAAAGCAGCAGTCGGCTGTATCTTGCTGGTTTTCAAGGATGGTGTTTTTAAGAGGTGCCTCTCAGAATTTACAAAACTGGTCTGAAAGGATTAATCGGAATGCTGTTCACTGAATGATTTAAACTAAGTTAATAGACCTGTCTATCTCTAGAGTAGATGAAAACCAGGAATCTTAATATTGGAAAACCTACAATCTGACACAGAGGTTTTCTTCTTATGAAAGAGCTCCAGGGGGAAATGTGTCTTCATGTCGTACCCAAGGGGGAAAGTTTCAGAAGGGAATGTTTTGTTGGTTTATTCTTTTTGAAAGAATTTTACGGGTTTATTTAAAGGTGTAATCCTGTTGAGCCCTGTGTGAACATCCATCCCAATAGTTTCCTCCTGGAGAGTCCACAGATGAGGAAGGCCAGCATCCGTATGACCAGCCCATTTGTATAGGGAAGATGGAGAGAAAGCAGCATCCTTCTCCTACCTCCTGTCAAAATGTCTGGGAGACAGGGCCCAGAGGGAAGAATCAGGCGACCCCAGAATTCAGGGGTGCCATTGTTAACTTCCATCTCCCTGACCTCGGGGACCTTGGCTAGGTATATACAAGATGTTCATAGGACATGAACCTGTTTCCAGCATAGCCCCTCCAAGATGGAGTGGTAAGCCAGGATACTTTCAATATGCTTTATGCACTGTGCGTTTCCTCCTATGGGAATGGTTACGCAGCAAGGCGAGCATACACAATTGGCAGAAGTTAGGTTTGGGGACTTGGTGTCGACTTCCTCTGTGGTACCTCCACACCTCTCTGTCCTTCTACCATGGATACCTGGGAGTTTTCCCTCCTTAATAACCACTCCTCGGGGGCGCCTGGGTAGCTCAGTCAGTTAAGTGTCCAACTCCAGCTCAGGTCACGATCTTGTGGTTAATGGGTTTGAGCCCCGCATCGGTCTCTGTGCTGACAGCTCGGAGCCTGGAGCCTGCTTTGGATTCTGTGTCTCCCTCTCTCTCTGCCCCTCCCCCACTCGCACTAGTCTCTCTCTTTCTCTCTCTCAAAATAAATAAACATTAAAAAAATAATAATAACTGCTCCTCTGACCCAGGATTCAGCATGATCCTACATAAAGAAAGCTCCAGGGAACTGTAGGCCAAGGGCCATCACAACTGGCCACATCTCTGGAGTAAATGAGGATTTAGATAATTATACAGAGCCAGAGAAGTCGGTATTCTTATTTTTTTAAGTTTATTTATTTATTTTGAGAGAGCATGAACTGGAGAGGGGCAGAGAGAGAGAGGAAGAGAAAGAATCCCAAGCAGGCTCCCCGCTGTCAGCGCAGAGCCCAACTTGGGGCTCGAACTCACAAACTGTGAGATCACGACCTGAGCCAAAACCAAGAGCTGGACGCTTGGTATCTAAGACCCAGGGTGCCTGGCCGGCTCAGTCAGTAGAGCATGCGACTCTTGATCTTGGGGTGGTGAGTTCAAGCTCCACTTTGGGTGTAGAAATTACTTAAAAAAAATCTAAAAACCTGTCTATCTTGCTGGTGTAAAAATTAACCAAATTCTGATAGAATCTGATCCTGTTCATTTTTGTTTTCCGAGCTATAAGAAAATAATTTCAGAAACACCTTGTAAGACTTAGTACACAGGAACCTATAGGAGAACAATAATACTGAAAATCTTTGTCGGCATGAAAACCTGTAGGAAGAAGTTGGCATAATGTGAAATCAAATGAGAATAACAAGTCAGGTGTTTGATTTTATTGCACTTCTAGCAAATAAATGAGAAATAATTTTAGGATCACTTTGCCTTAATTTTTTTTTATTTTTTATTTTATTTTTTAAATTTTTATTTACTTATTTTTTAACATTTATTTAGTTTTGAGAGACAGAGAGAGAGAGCGCACAAGCAGGGGAGGAAGAGAGAAAGAGGGAGATATAGAATCTGAAGCAGGCTCCAGGCTCTGTGCTGTCGGCACAGAACCCTACGTGGGGCTCGAACCCAAGAACCCTGAGATTGTGACTTAAGCCGAAGTCGGATGCTTAACTGACTGAGCCACCCAGGCACCCCACGTTTCCCCCCATCTAATCTTTCATTGCAAGGGGCTGGGGCAGGCTGCAGTGGGGTATCACCAGTGGGAACAGAAAGAATGATTAGGACCACTTCATGAACCCCCACCCTTGCAAATAGTAGGAATAGCTCTGTGCTGAGTCTGAGCTTCTTTAAGCACAGCTGTTGTCAGCAGCTGAGAACTTGTAGTTAAGAATGTTCCAGAAGTGCTCTGATTCCAGCTTTGCCAAATCATCACAATGTGTGGTGTTGGCCTGGCATTTCACCTGCCCCTTCATCATCTAGAAGATCAGGTACTGGTGAGGGGCTGTTGTTCCAAGGCTGTTCTGGTTTTGGTGTAGGAAAGAGTGTTCATGTTTGGTTGATGGTAATTGTTGGGAATAAAAATATCTGCAGTTTTCCAGCTAAGAAATAAACTCAGCATCACAGAATTACTTATTTAACAAACACTTTCCAAGCACTTACTCTGTGCTGGGGTTGTTCTAGTGCCTATGAATTAAGTACTATTATTATCCCCAGCTTACAGTACAGAAATCACCCAGCTAGAGGAGTCGCAGAGCCAACCTTCAAACCCCAGGGGTCTGCTTAGAGTCTGTATAACTTGCGGTTCTCCAGAGAAACAGAACCAGTAATGGTTATCTTACATGATTGTGGGGTCTGGCAAGTCTGACATGCCTAGGGCAGGCCAGCAGGGTGGAAACTCTCAGCCAGGAACTGATGTTGAGGTCTGAAGACAGAATTTCTTCTTCCTCCAAGGGAACCTCGGTTTTTCTCTTAAGGCCTCTCAACTGATTGTATGAGGCCCACCCATATTACTGAAGAAAACCTCCTTTCCTTAAAGTCAACTGATTGTAGATGTTAACCACATCTACAAAATATCTCGACAGCAACAATATATAGATGGTGTTTGACTGAATAACTATACTATACTACACCATACTATACTATACTGTACTATAGCTTAGCCAAGTTGACATAAGAAACCAACCATGACAGAGTCCATGCTTTTTTTTTTTTTTTAATATTTATTTATTTATTTATTTATTTATTTACTTACTTACTTACTTACTTAGAGAGAGAAAGAGTGTGTGAGCAGGGTAGGGGCAGAGAGAGAGAGAGAGAGAGAGAGGGAGAGGAAGAATCCCAAGCAGGTTCCGCACAGTCAACGCAGAGCCCGGGGCTGGGCTCCATCTCACAAATCGTGAGATCATGAACCGAGATGAAATCAAGAGTAGGACGCTTAACCGACTGAGCCACGCAGGCGCGCCCACAGAGTCCAGGCTTTTGAAACACCACTCCAACCAAGAACCTTACCTGGTGGGTGTAAGGTTTACAGTCAACGAAAGAATTTAGCAATGAGCTGTTCCGTGACAAAATGGTTCTCCCTCCTCTTGTTTAAAATAATATCTGGACCTCTTTTTCATCCACGTAGCTTCCAGCACGAAATACTGCTCAGAGTGAGCATTCAGTAACGTTGAAAGAATGGCCGAGTGAATGATCTAGATGATGTGTTACAGGATTTTCCAGCCATTGAGACCTCTGGCTCCCCATTTAAATTGAAAATCCTTGGGCTCAAGTGAAGCTGAGGTTTTATGAATGAGGAGATTCTCCTGAGAAAAGAAGAGTATCTTCGTTCTGAACTGAGTGTTGTGTCATTCCCCACCCCCAACATCTGTCCGTTTTCATTGGCAGCAAAGTTTTTCGGGGTCTGTCGCTGCCTCAACTCCCTGTGAATGTGTCTCCCACACACCAGCAGTGCCCAGTACTCAGTCACACCATCTTTGTGTCACTTCAGTGTCCATTGACAGGCAGCCCCTTTGTTGATTTCAAATCCGCCATGGGCTCACTCTAATTTCTCAGGCTTTGGGTCTTTATTCTCCCTGCTTTTGTCTGGTCCTGCCCTTCCCTTTGTCCCTCTGCGGGGCATGATCCACTATTGATGGAGAGGTCCCCTCCTTTCTCATTTTTACCACTTCATCCAGATTTGTCTTTGTGGATTGATAGGTTCATTCTGTTATAAAATTCAAACATAGCCTCCAAATTTTTTTCATGCAATGGTTTTTTTAGCCGTGTTTGCAATACATGTGAAACTCAACTTGGATTATTCTAAGTCCGCCCTATTGCCAAGGGTGTGGGCAATACATAGGCTTAAGATGGTGACTTTGGGAGGGTGGGATGAGGGTGTATTTTGAAAATACTCTTGTTTTTTAAACTCTTTGGTGAATTATAACAGATACCTAGAAAATATATGAATCGTAAGCATATAGCATAATGAATTTTTGCAAACTGAACATACCAGGCCAAGAAATAGATTACCAGTACCCCAAAGCCCTTCGCCTCCCCCTCCCTTTTTAATTAATCTCTACGCCCAGTGTGGGGCTTAAATCTACAACCCTGAGATCAAGCGTCATGTGCTCCACCAACTAAGCCAGCCAGTCATCCCCCCAAAGTCTCCCTCTTAAGTCGCCTCCCAGTCACTGTCCTTCCTCCAGGGTTAATAACCACCCACCTGACTCCTTACAGCACAGATCAGCTTTGCCTGTTTTTGAACTATTTTACAAATGGAATCCTTACAGTGGAAACTTTTTCATGGGTGGCTTCTTTTGCTCAATGTTATGTTTGTTGCATTTCATTTGCTCATTTTCATTGCTATATATTGTCCCATTGTGTAAATGTACCGTAGTATCCATTGTGTTGTTAATGGGTATTTGGGTAGTTTCCAGTTTGAGACTATCATGAATAGTGCTGCTGTGAATATTCTAGTACGCGTTTTGTTCGTGAACATATGTGTGTTTCTGTTGGGTATAACCTTAGGAGTAGAACTGCTGGGTCGAGGGTTTGCATATGTTATTTTTTAGTAGACTGTGCCAAATAGTAAGATTAATGGTGATTAAAAACATTGTTAAGAAGAGTTTTTAAAAAGACATTCTGAGGGATGTACTGCTGTGATTAAACCATTTTTAGAAATCCTAGAGGCTGGTATAATGTCGTGGCTTGATCAGAGGTTGGTTTCCAACTCTCATTCTTCAGGAAAAAATAGAACTTCAAGCTGTGCCTGATTCCACAGTAGCTGAAATGAACTTCTTTTTTTTTTCTTTTTTTTTTTTAATTTGAGAGAGAGAGAAAGCACAAGCAAGGGAGAGGGGCAGAGGCAGGAAGAGAGAGAGAAAATCTTAAGCAGTCTCCATGCTCAGGCTTGATCCCACGACCCTGGGATCATGACCTCAGCTGAAAACAAGAATCAAGAGTCAGACACTCAACCAACTGAGCCTCCAGGTGCCCCTGAAATGAACATTTTTAAACTAAGGGTTGTGTTTCAGCCTTAGTCTTGCTACAGCGATTTCCTTACTCCTGTTTCTTAAGGAAAAGATGAGAACAGATTATAATTGCAACATGGGTCCCCAAATCATTCCAGAGATGTCCTATCAGCCTTGAACAAGATTAACAAGTGATTTTTTTCTTCTGTTAACTATTTTGCGTTTCTTACATCAAATAGCGATTTTGAGTTGTGTCATTTCTCTGGCTTAAAAAATTCCTCAAAAGGGGGCAGCTTGGAATCACAGAGTTCGGATTTCTTACTTGGGAATTAGAATTCTAGCATAGATTCCCCCGACCCCCTTTTTTTTGTGGGTTTCTAAAAAAGACTTAAAACGGACATGATTCTTACAACTGGATTATAATGGGACAAAGCCTCTGCAACTACTGAAACCCAATAAAGATGAGGCACAGAGATAGAGCAACAGCCTTCAGATTGCGGATATAAGGCAAACCCATTTCATCGCCATGGCTGATCTTCACCCTTGGTCTAGGAGAGGTGGCAGTGATAACATGGCCAGTATAGATCAAGGGCGGCAGTTTAGGTGTGATTACAGGATGGTGGTAATGAAGCCTATACTACCAAGGGAGCATGACAAGGTCGTCACGAATTCCTAACCCCTCAGGTTTTTCTTTAGGAGACCCATTCACAGAGAGAAAGACTTTTTTCCTGTCACGTGGCTTGCCACGTCTGTATCCATCCTCGTACAAGCAAGCGAGGGAGACAAGATTTATCCTTGCCTAAGCACCTAGGTTTACTGCTTAGACTCTGAGTCCCTTAAGCGCTTAGGCAATACTGTAAGATTTAATTTGTACTTTATTTTTTTAAGTGTTTATTTATTTTGAGATAATTTGTACTTTAAAATGTATAGGGGTGCCTGGGTGGCTCAGTCGGTTAAGCCCTCAACTTCAGATCAGGTCATGATCTCACGGTTTGTGAGTTTGAACCTCGCATCAGGCTCCTTTGCTGTCAGCATAGAGCCCACTTCGGATCCTCTGTACCCTTCTCTCTCTGCCCCTCCCCTGCCTGTGCTCACTCTCTCTCTCTCTCGAAAATAAAATAAACATTAAAAAAAATTTTTTAATGAAATAATAAAAATAAATAAATAAATAAAATGTATAATATAATATTCTGATACCTAATCAATTATAAACCACCCATAGACCATTTTGCTAATACAGCTAACGTAATGACTGCTTGTTTCATCAAAGCTTTGTCCATATGCTCACATAATTTTTTTTATTATTAAATATAATTTATTGTCAAATTGGTTTCCATACAACACCCAGTGCTCATCCCAACGGGTGAATTTTTACAGAATTATGACCACAACATGGATACTATTGGTATTCTGTTGTTTAACATTAAAAAAAAAAAAGCTCTTTGGGGCGCCTGGGTGGCTCTGTCAGTTGAACGTCCGACTTTGGCGCAGGTCATGATCTCATGGTTCATGGGTTTGAGCCCCGCCTCGGGCTCTGTGCCGACAGCTCAGAGCCTGGAGCCTGCTTCAGATTCTGTGTCTCCCTCTCTCTCTGCTCCTCCCTGCTCATGCTCTGTCTCTTGATATCAAAAATAAATAAACATTTTAAAAATGTAAAAAAAAAAAAAGCTTTTTTATGTCTCTACCTAATTTAGAAATGTGAACTTTTAAATGGCTATCTGCCATTCCATTGGAAGAAACACTGTTGTATTTAAACATTTACTTATTGGGGTGCCTGTGTGGCTCAGTCGGTTAAGGGTCTAACTTCAGCTCAGGTCATGATCTCGTGGTCTGTGAGTTTGAGCCCCACATCGGGCTCTGTGCTGACAGCTCAGAGCCTGGAGCCTGCTTCAGATTCTGTCTCCCTGTCACTCTCAAAAATAAACAAACATTAAAAATATTTTAAACATTTACTTATTGGTGAACATTTAGATTATGTCCAATTTTTTCTATTATCTTAAATATTGTTCACATCTTTATGAGTGAACATCACATACATGATTTTATCACCGAGCTGATAATGTTTTTGAGAATTGGAATTCCCTTAAAAGGAATTTTTGGTGTGGGGGATGCAGTTTTAATCATAATACCTGATATAGTTTGCACATAAAGACACATGCATGAATGTATGTTAATTCCTTGACTTAAGGACCAACTTCACAAAGTTCCCTGATTGCTTTCTCATCTGTCTTCGTCAGCAAGTTGATCATCAAAGAATTTGTGTAAATGTAGGAATAAAATTGTCTGAAATAGTCATTAAAAACAGGGCTGCAGTGGGATGGATGCCTGTGCGTCTCAGTCAGTTGAATGTCCTACTCTTGATTTGGGCTCGGGTCATGATCCCAGGGTCATGGGATGGAGCTCCATGTCAAGCTCCATGCTGAGTGTGGAGCCTGGTTGAGAGTCTCTCTCTCTCTCTCTCTCTCTCTCTCTCTCTCTCTCTCTCTCTTCCTCCGCCTCCACTCCTCTCTCATACTCTTGCACTCTCTCTATATATATAATTTTTTTTTAATTAAAAAAATTAAAAATAGGGGCGCCTGGGTGGCTCAGTCAGTTAAGCATCTGACTTCGGCTCAGGTCGTGATCTCACGGTTTGTGAGTTCAAGCCCCGTGTCGGGCTTTGTGCTGACAACTCAGAGCCTGGAGCCTGCTTCGGATTCTGTGTCTCCCTCTCTGTCTGCTCTTCCCCTGCTCATGCTCTGTCTCTCTCTCCTTCAAAAATAAAAAAACATTAAAAAAATTTTTAATACAATAAAATAAAAATAAAAGATAAATTAAAAACAGGACTGCCATAATAACTTGGAAGGCAAAGGACTGTAAGTAAAGCCAACTTTCATCAATAAGTTCTATAAAAGTCTGCCGTTTCTTAATAGCAAATAGCACCCAAAGTTGGCCACTGTGAAAGACATTCTGTGGTCTCCGAGTTGTGTAGGGATCACACAGTTATGCGGAACACTCAGTATTTAGTTAAATTCTAAATACCCGGGTGGAATGCAAATAGCCAGGAACTGGAAATGAGGGTTGGAGCAGCGTGGCAAGTGAGCGAGGGTTTACTAACCATCCAATGGCTGGACTTGGCTTGCATTGAGCTGTCATTTGAGATGGCCATGAGCCTCCACTCACGTATTTCCTCAGTGTCTGCAGGGGGCCAAGCAATTTCCAGGAACGAGCTTGCTCATGGGAGAGAGGTGGGTTTGAATCCAGACTCTGCTGCTTCCTAGGTGTCAGAGATCTCAGGCAAAGTCCATCTCCCCAAGCCTTGGTTTTGTGATCTGGAGGAATGTTAATATCTTCCTCACAGGTTTGTAGGGAGGACTAATGGCATTCACGCACGGAGCCTGGCGGGTGTGTGGGAGATACTCAGTAAGCGGAGCTAATGGTATTCTCTAGGGGCTGAGTTTGGTGGATATGTAACGGTATATAAAAGTATGCTCCAAGGCGCATGATTGTCAAATGAATAGGCTGGACTATATGGTCATTGGTGCAGAGATAATAGAGAGCACATGAGAAATTCGGTCAAAACGGTTTCGTTGCCTCTGTACCGTGAGGAAGTGGAGACTAGATGCTATCTGACAGCTTTGATGTTCTGTGACAGCCATGCTGTGTCACTGCTGGGAGTGTCGTGTCACGATGCCTTACCAGCTGAAACCTGCAGACTGCACTATCTGTCGACATTAAAACCGCACATACCCTTTCCCCCAGCAGTACCACCTCTAGGAGTGTACCCTAAAGGTATGCAAACAAGTGCACGATGAAAAATACCAAGGGCTATTATTGCGGCATGATTTATACTAGCCAAAAATCAGACCCAACCTAAATTCCCATCATTGGAGAGCTAGTTAAATACATTCTGATACATCCTTACAAAGAATTATTATGCAACCATTAAAAAGACGAGGCAGACACTTGTTTTTTTAAATGTTTTTATTTTTATTTTGAGAGAGGGACAGAGAGAGGGAGCAGAGAGGGAGGGAGACACAGAATCCAAAGCAGGCTCCAGGCTCTGAGCTGTCAGCACAGAGTCCCATGCGGCGCTTGAACCCGTGAGCTGTGAGATCATGACCTGAGTTCAAGTCGGACACTTAACCGACTGAACCACCCAGGCGCCCCTATGTTCTAATATAGAACAAGGGGCCAATTTATATCACAACAGAAAGAAAGCAGGCAGAGTGATATTTCATGCATGCTGCTATTTTGTGCAATACAAAATAGATAAGTATATGCTTAAATATGCATAGGTTGTCCATGCAAAGAAACACGGCAAAACCTGTGATGGTGCTTATCTTCAGAGGAGGGGACTATTTATATGGTCTTAAATGTTTATCATGTGTATATTTTACCTGTTCAAACAGTAATAACAATAATTTGGCAGCTTTTCCTGGCTCTGGCTCACCTTGGAAGGGATTCCAGAAAACTTGAGAAGAGTTGAGTTCTTGGCCCCATGCTCATGGCTTCTGTTCTCAGATGGTCTCCCACATGGAGGACCCCTAAAAATAAGACACAAGCATGCAGAGTAGGGCTTTCGAGCCGCTGAAGAGACAGAATGTGTAACTCCTTCAAAAAAGGAAGGTGCTGGGACCAGGTAGACTAAGGATGAGCCATTACGACAATTAACAAATAGCATCTAGTATTTTCCCTTCCGATCATTTTTATTCAGGAAAATTTGGTGTAAATCTTAGGATAGAAGATGAGAAACACTACCCGGACATCACGATCATTTTTTAATCTTAAAAAATGTCTGCATTCTAATATGTACAGGTGCTCATTCCTTTATCCCTTCCTTTACGGAAGAGGTGCTATTGAACACCTACTGTGGGCCAGGTGTCATCGTAGGACATCGGAAGAACCTTAGACAACATCTCATCATTTCACAGAGGAGGAACCTCCAGGGCAATTTAACTTCCAACGAGCTATATCAGTGCAGAGAAAGCATCTGGTGATTTTTGCCCTCTTTGGTCTCAAATGACAACAGGTTAAGAAGCCTCCAGATCATCCTGTAGAATTAGTTCCATTCTGCTTTATGGTTTGGTTACTTGTGGGCATGTTTTCTCTGCAAGGATTGTGAAGAGGGTCTCTTGGTGTGTCCCGTGCCATGATCCCCAGCTCCTGACGTTCACACCTCTGTGTAATGCTTTCCTGGGACTTTTTTTTTGTTTTTTTGTTTTTTTCTTTAATGTTTATTTTTGAGAGAGAGTGTGCACGTGCAAGCTGGGGAGGGGCAGAGGGGGATGGGGAGAGAGAATCTCAAGCAGGCTCCGCATGGTCGGCTCAGAGCCCTACACGGGGCTCGAACTCAGATCATAACTTGAGCCGAAATGAAGAGTCGGACGCTTACCCGAATGAGCCACCCAGGCACCCCTGTGACTTGTTTTTAATCAATAGAAGATGGCAGAGGTGACAATGTCATTCCCCTGACTATATGATACACGACCTCGTCTGGCTAGCAGACTTGCTGTAAAGACTCTCCTTGCTCCCTTGAGAAGTAAGTGGTTATGTTGGGGAAGCCCACTTGGCAAGAAATTGGGTGGCCTCTTGGAGCTGAGAGTGGCCCTTAGCTGAAAGCCTACAACCGTAAGGAAATGAATTCTGTCAACAACCTGGGGAAGCTTAAGGCAGGTTCTCGCTCTTTTTACTTTTTTTCTCGTCTTTTTACTTTTTTTTTTTAACATTTATTCATTTTTGAAAGGCAGAGAGAGACAGAGCACGAATGGCAGAGAGAGAAGGAGACACAGAAACAGAAGCAGGCTCCAGGCTCCAAGCTGTCAGCACAGAGCCCGACGTGGGGCTCGAACTCACAGACCGCGAGATCATGACCTGAGCCGAGGTCGGCCACTTAACTGACTGAGCCACCCAGGCGCCCCATGTCTTTTTACTTTCATACCAAGCCAGCCACCTGCATTGCCCTTGGCCCATCCCACCCCTCCGTGCTCAGCTCTGGCAAGCAGTACTCTCTTTACACCCTTTGGCACAGCTCCGATAGGGGCCGCAGATCTACTCCAGAAACTGGCTCCATGCTTTTGGTGCCCTCCTTGCTTTACACTGGTTCAGTTTCAGTTGCTGACCCGGAGCCGTGGGGACATTACTTGACACTTCCCCTCAGACCTGTACCCCAGATGCCCTCCTGGGGACCTGTTTCTTGACTTGTAGACCTGCCTGGAGTTTCCATTCTTTCCTGTTACTGCTTCTCGAAACTTAGAAGCACCCTGATGCAAGTCTGAAATCTTTGAGGCCTTGCTGACAACTTTATGGAGGTATAATTTACGTACCATAAAGTTCACGCATGGAAAGGATACAATGCAATGGTTTCTACTGTATTCATAATTGTGTAACCATCACCGTACTCTTATCTCAGAACATTGTCATCACCCCAGAAAGAAACCCCTTACCCATTAGCAGTCACTTCCCGTTCCCGCCACCCCACCCCCAGCTCCTGGCAACCACTAATCCACTTTCTATTGATTTGCCTGTTCCAGACATTTCGTGTAAATGGAATCATGTATGGTGTTTCATAACTGTTCTCATTTTTTTAATGTTTACTTATTTTAGAGAGAGAGAGAAAGAGAGAGAGAGTGCGAGCAAGGGAGGGGCAGAGAGAGAGGGAGACACAGAATTGGAAGCAGCCTCCAGGCTCTGAGCTGTCAGCACAGGGCCCAACTAGTGCTCAAACTCACGAACTGCGAGATCGTGACCTGAGCTAAAGTCGGACACCTAACCAACTGAGCCACTCAGGGCCCCTGTTCTCATTTTTTTTTTTTTTAAGTTATTTATTTACAGAGAAAGAGAGTGTGAGCAGGGGAAGGGCAGAGAGTGAGGGAAAGAAGGAAAATCCCAAGCAAGCTCCACCCCAGCTGTTCTCATTTTTTAATCTTAAAAAAATGAATGCAAGGTCTACACTCTAGTTCACAAAATACCAATTTTTTGTGTGTTCACATGAAATTGTAAAGAATTTGGGGGGGGGGGGTGCGGTGCCTCGTGGCTCAGTAGGTTGAGTGTCCAGCTCTTGATTTCAGTTCAGGTCACGATCTCACAGTTGGTGAGATCGAGCCCTGCGTGGGGCTCCTCGCTGTTGGCTTGGGATTCTCTTTCCTCTCTCTCTCTGCCCCTCTCCCAACACACACGCATGCACGTGTTTTCTCTCTCTTTCTCTCCAAACAAAAACAAAAAACAAAAAAACACTGAATCCCAAAATTAATAAAAATAAAAATTTAGAAAAAAGACGAATTTTGGGAATTACCCACCGTTAAAACGTTTAACCCCACCAAAGTGCTCCAGGAAGTGGCGCTCCAGGAATGAGCCCCCAAGCCTCATTCATGCCACTCTCTTTGGGCTCGGGTCTGAAAAAGCGGGCCTAGATAATTCTGACAGCATCTAGATCTTTCTATCCAGAGCAGATAAAAATCCAAAAGTTGGATTATTTGAGTGGATGCTTTAAGGGGAAGGTGATTAACGTTCTGTGTGCATCTGCCTGTAGCCAGGCACCATGCTAAGTACTGCGGGAAGAGAAAGGTGGAGGGACGCCCGGGCCTTGCAGACTCTGTGCCCTCCGAGCAGTGGCAGAGGAGAGCTAATGTCTCCCTCGGGCTGAGAGAATGGTCCTCGCCCTTAGGATACATCAAAAGCCTTTTCTGACAAGGTGTTAGGCAGGATTTGGGGAAGAGGACATTAGGGCAGAGGGTTTGGTGTAGAAGCTGCAGGATGGGGCCAAGGAGGCCAAGGAGGCCAAGGGGCCAAGGAGGTAAGGGGCTGTGCTGGTTGGTGTCAGAGCGGGAGGCTCGGACAGCAGGGGGAGGGGGAAGACTGAAGGTCGTTAGGGGCGACTGAGCACATCCCCCCACCCCCACCCCCCACCCCCGCGCTTCTGTCCCTTCCTGGCTCTCCCCCTCTGCGGGTCTGTGTGCTCAGTGTTGTGACAAAGAGGGGGCCCAGAGGGTGTCAAATGAGGCCTTGTCTTTATCTGCATGAGTTTACACAGACTGACCAGTTCCCTGGGCCCCCAGACCACCCGCAGCGATTTTTCTTTCCTACTGAAAATCAAGGACAGTACAATGACAAGTTTTAAAATATATTATGTTTAGTGTGTGTGTTTAAAGTAAGAAATTCGTGTGCATAAACGCAATGCCTTTTCTCCTCCTCGGGTTGTGTTAAAATACCCTCTTTTGTTCCTCTTTTATTTTACAGCCTTTTGTTCGCATCCTTCATGCTCCAAATAGCCAATAAATAGCACGGAAAATGTGGTCTTTGCTCCGAATTGTAGAATCCTCTGTTCTCAGCTGTGTAAATAGGTGTATGTTTTTCTTGTTTAAGTTTATGGTGAGCTTGGAGTAAGCAGCGGATTATCTTGTGGAAGAATTTAAGGCAGGGGCGCCTCGCTGGCTCAGCTGGTAGAGCATGCGAGTCTTGATCCCAGGGTCATGAGTTCAAGCCCCACCGTGGGCGTGGAGCCTACTTTAAAAAAAGAAAAAAAAAGAATTTAAAGTAACGAACGCGGCTCATGAGAAAGATCCTGTGTGTGAAGAGAACATCAAGAGCCTGGAAAACACAGCTCACGTCTTTTCTTTTGTGTTTTTCAACTTTTTTTTTTTAATGTCTTTATTTTTATTTTTGAGAGAGAGAGACAGAGAGAGACAGATCACAAGCGGGGGAGGGGCACAGAGAGAGAGGGAGATACAGAATCCGAAGCTGGTTCCAGGCTCTGAGCTGTCAGCACAGAGCCCCATGCGGGGCTTGAACTCATGAACTGCAAAATCATGACCTGAGCCGAAGTGGGAAGCTTAACTTGACTGAGTCACCCTGGGTGCCTCTGTGTTTTTCAACTCTTAAGTAGCAGTCAACGACCTGAATGAACATTAGAGATCTGTAATGCAGAGTCCTCACCCCTCCGGCCACACGGGGCTGAAATGCTAATAGGGAGGTAAACTTGAGATTCTTGTGGAGCTCATTTTGAAGACTGCCGTCAAGGACAGTGAGGGACTCCTGCGGGGGAAGGACACATGGGTTAGCCAGCCTGAAGGTACACGTCCTGTGACCGGTACAGCCCATACTGAGAGAGTGCAGTGCAGAGGCAGGAAAGAGAATGCGTAGGAGTTAAATCTGGGTGCAGATCTTGTCTTCCAGACTTGCTAATAATCTGTGTGATGCCAAGCAAGCTGTCTACCCCTTCCTGAGCACCATTATCCCGATTCCTTGCAGTTTTGCTTCGAGGATTCGAAATGGAACACATCTGGTACAGTGCAGGGCACGAAACAGGGGCTCCGTAGATGTGACTGGCCTTCAAGGTCAGATGGGTACGTTTTGCTTCAGTGAAAGTGATTTTGTTGCTTTCCCCTTCCCCCGGTTTTATGAATAATACATCTTCACTGTGAAAAACTTAAACAATATTTAAATGTCAATGAAATAAAGTAAAAGTCACCTGAAATCCCAGCACCCTCAGGCAGCTACCGTTAGCATTTGGGTGATCATCTTTATGATACACACACTCGTACACACACACACACACACTCTCACACACATGTCCATCCTGTTTTACTTGTTAACGTTTTTCTTTCTTTAAAAAAAAAAAAAGGAAAAGACTTTTCCCCTCTCTTCCACTCCTCTGCAACTAAATGCTCCCTCCTCACCCTCTGGTAATCAGTGTAAACAAACAGATGTTTTCACCCATATTTTGCTCTCTACACATTATCGTGTATAAATAAGATACAAAGATATTTTTTGTCTTTGCACATTTTATCAGAATGGGATCCTATTATGTCTGTGTCTGTGTGTGGATGTCATGGATTACATGTATTGGAGTTCCATTTTGGTAAAATACATTATCTCTACAACTTGTCTGTCTTATCATTACATCTTGGAAGAAGCTTTTTTTAATTTTTTTTTTTTTAAGATTTTATTCTTAATCTCTATACCCAACGTGGGGCTCAAATTTACAGCCCTGAGATCAAGCGTCTCATGCTTTACCGACTGAGACTGCCAGGTGCCCCTGGAGAAGCTTGAAAGCAATTAGTATACACTTAACTTTTTAAAAATTGCATGCTAGGCCACCTGGGTGGCTCAGTCGGTTAAGCGTCATGATCTCATGGATTGTGGGTTTGAGCCCCGCATGGGGCACAGCTCAGAGCCAGGAGCCTGCTTTGGATTCTGTCTCCCTCCCTCTCTGCCCTCTCGTGGTCTGTCTCTCAAAAATAAATCAACATTAAAAAGAAATAAAAAATTGCATGCTATTCTATGGCATGGATAATGCAATATTGTGATATAATAATAAATCTGTATTTGGTCTTCTTCCCCAGTTCTGGCACAGAGCTCCTACAACCCTTGTAACTTCCAGATTGTCCGGGGTGCGGAGAGCGTCTTTTGTTATTCATAATAAGCCTCTAGCACCAAACCTGAGTTATGCTAATGAGGTGACTCTCCTGACGGGTGCTGGTTGCCACGGGAACCAGCCAGGTGATTAGAGGGTTGCACTTTCAGCCCCAACCTCCCACCCTTCCTCCTGGGAGGGAAAGGGGCTGGAGATTGAGTAAATCACCCATGGCCAATGATCGAATCACTCTTGGTAATGGAACCACCAGAAAAACCCCCGAAGAGAGGTGTTGGGAGAGGCTTCCAGGTCAGTGAACACCTCGAGGTGCGGGGAGGGTGAAGGCGCGGCAGCTCCACGTCTCTTGCCCTTACGTGGCCCCTCTTCCGCGTGTCTTGCCCTGTTCCATGGGTCTTCCTGTGTCTCTTCCATGTGGATGATCCTGACTTGTAATAGTAAATAAAGCGTTTCTTTGTGAGCCGTTCTAGCAAATTATCAAACTTGAGGAGGGGTTCATGGGAACCCCTGATTTGTAGTCAGGTCGTCAGGGGTAGAGGCGACAACCTGGGCCAGGTGGCTGACGTCTGCAGTGGGGTCAGTCTTTTGGGAGTGAGCCCTCAGCCTGGGGGGTTTACACTAACGCCTGGTGCTTAGCATCAGAAGTGGCTAGAGGAACACTATTCCTTTATTTTTTTAAATGTTTATGTGTTTATTTTGAGAGAGAGCCAGAGAGTGAGGGGCAGAGAGAAACCTGAGCAGGCTCTGAGCTGTGACCTTGGAGCCCGACATGGGGCTCAAACTTACCTACTGTGAGATCATGATGTGAGTCTTAAATCGAGAGTTGGCTGCTTAACCGACTGAGCCACCCAGGCGCCCCAAACAGTTTTCCTTTAGATAGTACTGTTCCCCATTGATGGGCATTCATTTTGTTTCCAGGTTTTTGTTGGCTTATTGTCCTCCCCACGTTGCTGCAATGGGCCTCCCTTACCTGCCATCTCCTTATGTTCTCTTGCTTCTGTTTCTATGGATAGAGACCTGGGAGTGGGCTTGCCAAGTCACAGAGCTTTTCAAATTTTAGTAAAGGGCTTCTCAGACTGTTCTCTAAAAGCACGATCATCCATATTTTCAGCAGCAGCGGCACCCTCACAACTACCCCCAACCCACTCCCTCCCCCAAGTCCTGTCAAGGTCAGGTATCACCCTAGAATTGTTGCCAGTCTGATGGATGTGGAATGACACCTCACTGTGACTTTCATTTGCATCTTCTTGATTGCTAGAGAGATTGGACATCTTTTCATATGTTGTTGGTTATTTCAATTTGCTCTTCTGTGTCACGCTTATGGATGAGCCCATCTTTCTCTTGGTTGTATTTTTCCTATCGGTTTGTAAGGCCTCATAGCTGTCATATGCACTGCATATGTTCTCTCAGGATATTTTTCTATTTCTTCTTCTTCTTTTTCATGTTTATTTGTTTTTGAGAGAGAGAGACAGAATGCAAGCTGGGGGCGGGGGAGGGTGGGCAGAGTGGGAGACAGAATCCGAAGCAGGCTCCAGGCTCTGAGCTGTCAGCACAGAGCCCGATGTGGGGCTCGAACCCATGAACCTTGAGATCATGACCTGAGCCCAAGTCGGATGCTTAACTGACTGAGCCACCCAGGCACCCCCGGCTTTTTTTTTGTTTCTATGATATCATTTACTTTACCAATTTTTTAAACTCATATAAAGTCAGAAATGGGACTTTTCTTTTATGGCTTCTGGGTTTCCAGACTGAGTTAAAAGGGCTCCCCCACTCCTCAATTATACAAGTAGTTTCCTGGGCTTGCTTTTAATACTTTTATTGCTTTATGTTTTACATTTAAATAAATTCCAGATGGATTACAGATTGGGCTATAGGTAGGGAGCCAACTTAATTTTCTTCCAGACAAAGAGCCAGAAATGCCGGCCCCATCTATTAAGTAAATCATTTATCTCCTCCGAATTGAAATACCACTTTTGTTAAATTTAATTGAAATCTGTTACCAGGCACCTTCTTCTTCTCCTTTCATCTTTTGTGTAATCATATGCTGACACCACACAGTTTTAATGACAGTAATTTCTTATAGCATCTTTTAATATTCCTAGGACAGTCCTTCACCTACCCCGTAGTATTCCTTTTCATAATTTTGTTGACTCTTCTCAATTCCATTATTTTCCATTTCAAAATAAACGCATTAAGAATTCTAATGGGGGCACCTGGGTACTCAGTCAGTTAAGCGTCTCTTGATTTCGGCTCAGGTTATGATCTCAGGGCGCTGACAGCGTGGAGCCTGCTTGAGATCCTCTCTCTCCTTCTATCGCTACCCCTCCCATGCTCATGCTCTCTCTCTCTCTCAAAATAAATAAACTTCAAAAAAATTTTTTTAATAAAAATAAATAAATAAATAAATGAAATTTAAAAAAATTTTTTTACGTTTATTTTTGATAGAGAAAGACAGAGCACAAGTCGGGGAGGGGCAGAGAGAGAGGGAGACACAGAATCGGAAACAGGCTCCAGGCTCTGAGAGGTCAACACAGAGCTCGACACTGGGCTTGAGCTCACACTGCGAGATCATGACCTGAGCCGAAGTCGGACGCTTAACCGACTGAGCCACCCAGGCGCCTCTAAATAAATAGAATTTTGAAGAAAGAGAGCTCATGATCCAACACCATTTTATGTCCAAATATGTATACCTTCTAAAGCCATCTGTGCACACTTTTCTCAATTGTGAAACACCAGGCTGAGGGGAGAGGAAATAAAGGACCACGAATTTGGCTTAGGTGACGGCTGGGGTTGCAGCGGCCCCACTAGAGGGGTAATATTTTTTTAAAGATTTAATTTTGGGGGCGCCTAGGTGGCTCAGTCGGTTAAGCGTCCGACTTTAGCTCAGGTCATGATCTCACACTCTTGAGTTCGAGCCCCGAATTGGGCTCTGTGCTGACAGCTCAGAGCCTGGAGCCTGCTTCAGATTCTGTATCTCCCTCTCTCTCTGTCCCTCCCCCACTCGTGCTCTGTCTCTCTCTGCTTCAAAAATAAATAAAAACATTAAAAAAAAAAAAGATTTAATTTTAAGTAATCTCTATACCCAACGTGGGGCTCAAACTCACAGCCCCGAGATCAAGAGTCACCTGCTCTTCTGGTTGAGCCAGGAAGGCACCCCTAGAGGAGTACTATTTAGACACCTTCCTTACCATTACCAGTTAAAGGATGGAAAGGACATGTTTGCATTCTCTTTATAACATAGGTTGGAGCACCAGATAAAAGCCGATAATTGGACTCTTTTACTTTAACACCTTTGGACTCTTTAACACTTTAACACAGAAATGTCATCTCTAAGTAAAAATATAGTGGTATTTCTTCAACCTTTTATTGATGTTTGCTCTATATTAAAAATGGCTTGGAAAAATATTTCTGCACCTTCTGCAAAATTGCAGTTAAATATATCCGTCACGTTTCTTACTTTCCTTAGAGAGGAATCCAATGAATCCCTTCTAGAATTATCTACATAGAGAGCAGATCTGCTTTCTCTAAAGCATTCTCTTAAATGTTCAGTTGGATGGAGGGGAGCAATGAATTATTTGGGATTCAAAAGGCTCTTCCTGGTGGGTAAATCAGGGCCTCCCTTTTATCCAGTAATAGAAAGTTTTTCCTTCCCAAACCATTTCCACTTCTGCTTCGACTGCCAGGAAGCTTAGCACTAAATGTAATTCCTATTAAGTTCTATCTTGTTTTTTTCTGATCCCCCTTTAGCAATTCTCTGTTAAATGTGTTTTGGTTTTGGTTTTGTTTTAAGTCAGCTCTATGCCCAGTGTGGGGCTTGAACTCACTTCCCAAGATCGAGAGTTGCATGCTGTACCGACTAAGCCATCCAGTTACCCCTTTCGTTTGTTTTTCAGTCAGCTTTGTTGGGGTGCAATTTACATATGGTAGACAGCCTCTTACAGTATACATTTCAAAGGGTTTGGATATACTTACATACCTGAGTCATAGGGACAGGAGTCCACACTCCAGGTCGTGTCACCAGGAGAGCGTTGGTGTCAGGAGAGCATGGCAGCAGGTGGAGAGGCCTCAGATGTGGATGGGCAGGCTTCCATTCCCTGGAGAAGGGGACAGGCAACAAACAGGAAGCGTGTGCCAGCCTATTGGCCACGAGATAGTAGGTCATTACCAAACAGGGAATCAGGTACCTGATGTGCAGTCTGGGGTCCAGTCCTCAGCAGGACACTTATGTATACAAAATCTCACTGATATATACAAAAGTTGATGCTCAGTCAGGGCTTGTCAAGCAAGCACCAGGTGTCCTAATCTTGAGCATGTTGGGCTCCAGTCTTTATTTTTTTATTTTATTATTATTATTATTTTTATTTATTCAGTTTACATCCAAGTTAGCTTATAGTGCAACAGTGATTTCAGGGGTAGATTCTTTAATGCCCCTTACCCATTTAACCCATTCCCCATCCCACCACCCCTTCAGTAACCCTCTCTTTGTTCTCCATATTTAAGAGTCTCTTCTGTTTTGTCCCCTCCCTGTTTTTATATTATTTTTGCTTCCCTTCCCTTGTGTTCATCTGTTCTGTGCCTTAAAGTCCTCAGATGAGTGAAGTCATACGATATTTGTCTTTCTCTGACTAATTTTGCATAGCATAATACCCTCTAGTTCCATCCACGTAGTTGCAAATGACAAGATTTCATTCCTTTTGATTGCCGAGTAATACTCCGTTGTGTATATACCACACCTTCTTTATCCATTCATCCATCGATGGACATTTGGGCTGTTTCCATACTTTGGCTATCGTCGATAGTGCTGCTATAAACATCGGGGTACACGTGCCCCTTCGAAATAGCAAACCTGTATCCCTTGGATAAATACCTAGTAGTGAAATTGCTGGGTCATACGGTAGTTCGATTTTCAATTTTTTGAGGAACCTCCATACTGTTTTCCAGAGTGGCTGCACCAGCTTGCATTGCCACCAACAATGCAAAAGAGATCCTCTTTCTCCGCATCCTCGCCAACATCTGTTGTTGCCTGAGTTGTTAATGTTATTAGCCATTCTGACAGGTGTGAGGTGGTATCTCGTTGTGGTTTTGATTTGTATTTCCCTGATGTTGAGCATTTTTTTCATGTGTCGGTTGGCCATCTGGATGTCTTCTTTGCCCATTTCTAAACTGGATTGTTTTTTGGGTGTTGAGTTTGATAAGTTCTTTATAGATTTTGGATACTAACCCTTTATCTGATATGTCGTTTGCAAATACCTTCTCCCATTCCGTCGGTTGCCTTTTAGTTTTGCTGATTGTTTCCTTTGCTGTGCAGAAGCTTTTTATTTTGATGACGTTCCAGTAGTTCATTTTTGCTTTTGTTTCCCTTGCCTCTGGATCCAGTCTTTATTTTTAAAACAGATTTTTAATGTTTGTTTTTGAGAGAGACAGAGCATGAGCAAGGGAGGGGCAGAGAGAGAGGGAGACACAGAATCCAAAGCAGGCTCCAGGCTCTGAGCTGCCAGCACAGAGGCCGACACAGGGCTCGAACCCATGCGCCATGAGATCATGACCTGAGCCAAAGTCAGATGCTTAACCGATTGAGCCGTCCAGCCTTCAGATTTGCCTTCAGGAATAGGTCCTCGGCCTGGGCTGGGGGTGGGGAGGAGGCTGGCAGGGACTGGGAACCAAGGGAATCTGGCCAGCTCTTCCGAAGAGTAGAAGGGAATAAACTGTAAGTATTTATACAAGTAATTGGGTATCTGTCATCAGTTCCAACCCCACCTCTCTTCTGGCAGAAGCAGGTGAACCAGAAAACGAGGAAATGCCAGCATTCAGGATGAATTAGGTGGGAGGACAACCATGTGCTCCCATTTACTTGTTTCAAGATGGAGACTTCATCCCTTCTGTTGACAGTTACTCAGCAGGTCCTCCCTGCCTCTGAAGGCTCATTACCTCTTTTTGTTTAAGTAAATGAGGGCATCTCCACATTTTCAGACTCAACCACCAGGAAAAGCCCTTTGAACCCAGTCAGTCAGTTGGTCCCTGTCTCCACCCATTCATTTGTGGAAGGCAGCAGCCAGATGGGCCGGGATTGAGAGGGTGTTCTGCTCCTTTAAGCAGCCATCTGAGAAGACACTGCCTCGTCTGGGGCGCCAGTGAACAAAAAGGAGGAAGGGGGCTGCGTGCTATGGCCTGTGGAACTATCACTTGCTCTCCTCGCCCTTGCTGCTGGCTCGGTCCTGCGGTGGGAGCTGGGGTGTCTTTCCCTGGGATGGGAGACACTGGAAGAGGAGCCGAGTGGAGACCGAGTGTAACGAGCTCAGTTTTAGATGTGATCCGTTGGGAGGCCCAGTGAGACGTTAAATTAGAAGGATCCAATAGGCCGTTAGACGTACCTATTAATGGTGGTTGAATAAATGTACGAGAGACGTTAACTTGCTAGTGAATTGCCCGTCCTGGCACAGACTTCCTCAGAGCCTACTCTAGTGTGTTCTGTACTACTGCCCCCTTGACCGGGGCTGTTGTCGATTCCACAGCTGGTTTATGATACAGACATTTTCACAATCAAGTAGTGCAGAGAGATTGAGTCCTGCTGCAGTCCCTTTCTCTGAGACAACTGCAGTCACTAATTTAGTGAATAACCTTCCCAGTGTTTTATGCAGAAAGCTTGTTTATATATGTGAGTTTTCACATACGTATGTAAGTGAAGTTTATGTATAAGTGAGAGGTCATGTTCATATATATTCAAATATATATGAGATGTCACCTATATACACAAAACCAGAGGCACATACCATGGGGTCTGGTTCTGTAATCTGTTTTCTCCACCTAGTACTGTATCGTATATAACATCCCATGTCAGTACTTAAAGATCTACATGATCCTTTTCAATGGCTGCATCGCCTTCTAGTGTGTGAATGTACCATTATTTATTGAAACGGCCCTTACACTGACACACCCTAACCTTGTTCTCAAATCATTTGCTGTTATAACAGCAGAATAATTATATAATTATATATAATGTTATGATAACGAAACACCCTCATAATCCATTTTTGTGCAATGGTCCGATTATTTCCTAGAAGAAATTCTTAGATGTGGAATGCCCATTTTAAGTTTTCATGTAGATTTTTAGATTTCCTTCTGGTAAGGTTGTATCAGCGTATGAGAGTGCATGCTCCTCTCCCCGTGGGCATTATTCTCTTTTTTCTGTGCCATTACGACAGGTGAAAAATGTAATTTTCTTGTTTTCACTCACATTTCTTGGATTCTTAATAAGACAAACGTCTTTTCATTTGCTTATGAGCTATTTACGCCCTCCCCATCCCCACGGATTTCCTGTTTATATTTTTTGCTTACTTTTTCTTTCTTTTTTTTTTAAGTTTATTTTTTTTGAGTGAGAGAGCATATGAGGTGGGGAGGGGCAGAGAGAGATCGGGAGAAGGAGAGAATCCAAGCAGGTCCCGCGCGGTCAGTGCAGTTCCTGATGCGGGGCTCGAACCCACGAACTGAGATCATGACCTGAGCCGAAATCAAGAGTCGAATGCTTAACTGACTGAGCCACCTAAACACCCCTCCTGTGCCTATTTTTTCTACTGGAGTACTTATCTTTCTCTTAAACCATGCAAACATGTCTTAACCAGTTTTTTGTCTTTTTTTTTTTTTTTTTAATCTTTTTATTTATTTTTGAGAGAGCACAAGCAGGGGTGGGGCAGTGAGCGAGGGAGTCACAGAATCCGAAGCAGGCTCCAGGCTCCGAGCTGTCAGCACAGAGCCCGACGCGGGGCTCGAACTCACAAGCTGTGAGATCATGCCCTGAGCTGAAGTCGGACGCTTAACCGACTGAGCCACCCACGTGCCCCAGTTTTTGTCTTTATTAAAAGTATTTTGTGGCATCTTCTGCTGTATTACAGTTTGTTGTTGTTCTATAGTCACACCTGCATCAATCTCTTCTTTTCCGGTTTCTGGCTTTGGATTATGCTTTAAAAACCTTAACCCATCCAAAATTTATAAACATATCTTTCTGTGTTTCCTTCTAATACTCTGTCCTTTGAGTTTTAAATTTTTTTTTTTCAACGTTTTTTATTTATTTTTGGGACAGAGAGAGACAGAGCATGAACGGGGGAGGGGCAGAGAGAGAGGGAGACACAGAATCGGAAACAGGCTCCAGGCTCCGAGCCATCAGCCCAGAGCCTGACGCGGGGCTCGAACTCACGGACCGCGAGATCGTGACCTGGCTGAAGTCGGACGCTTAACCGACTGCGCCACCCAGGCGCCCCTGTCCTTTGAGTTTTTATGTAAAATGCAAATCTAATCATGTCACTTCTTTGCTTGCCCTCCCAGCAAGCCTTAGAGTCCACACTCTGAGTGTGTCCCATCAGGCATTGAGTGGCTGGGGCTCCTGGGGCTCCTCAAATACACCAGCCATCCTGAAGGCACCCAGCTAGATCACATCGCCCTGCTTTTGTCACACCGCCCTGAGCCAAATGCTCAGGTTTGGCTCCCCCAGCCCCCCATGGTGCACTCCTAAGCAGCCGTCAGACTGATGTCCAAGGCACCTCCTCTGAGGAGCAGTCCTCTATCCCACTCAGGGTGAAGTGCTTCTCCCGCCCGCCCCCCCACCCCCCTTCCTGGTACTGACACAGCCCTTCTCTTAACTCATATTGAACTTTTTGTTCATGCATTTCTTTGCACTCCAAACTTGGGAGCTCGTCGGGGGTCAGTGCAGTATCTGGCACTTAGTATAGTACCGCGTAGGTGCTACGAGTGTCTCTGTGATCCTATTGGCAACTTACAAGCTCAGTATGCTGACAGGGTGGAGGCCGGGAGACCAGTTAGAAGTATCCAGATCATAGTGATATCATCTTAATGCAGGTAGATGATAGGGCCCGAACCGAGGCAGTTGGTTCGGAGAAAAAAGAAAACGTAAGTGGGGCGCCTGGGTGGCTCAGTCGGTTAAGCGGCTGACTTGATTTCTGCTCAAGTCATGAGCTCGCGGGCTCGAGCCCCACGTCAGGCCCTGCTGACGTTGCGGAGCCTTGCTTGGGATCCTCTGTCTGCCCCTCTCTCACTCACACTCTCGCTCTCAAAATAAATAAATAAACTTAAAAAAGAGAGAGAGGACGGATAAGGAGCAGATTTAGTAGGTAGAACTGGCAATGCCTGAGTAGAGTGTTTTGTCTCAAGTGTCTCCTAAGTGTTCAACGCACGAATAAATCAGAAGGTTAGCCCATTAGCACAGTCAGACCTTTTGATCCTTGTATTATTTGGTGTTTAGAATTACCTCTACTCCTTTTCCTTTCCATGAAGCTGTGTGACCTTGACTAGTCATTACCTCCAGTCACTGGCTGTCAAGTGGAGACAGCCCCTCATCTCCAAGAGCAATTGTGAGGTTGTTTCCATTAAATGCCATGTGTTAAGAGCCTTAGCACACTGAGTAGCATTTAGTAGGTGTTAGTTTCCTGCTCCTGCCATCTCCTTACCTTGATTGGGTCAGTTGCCATCTTCTGACTGATCTAAAGGGTTCCTAGAGAGGGAAGCTGAAATCGGCTTTCGTTCCTGGGCGTCCATAAAGCACAGGCATGCCTCGACAGCTGGTCTCCATCTGTCCACACCAGCTCTCTGCTCTGCTCTGTTCGCCCGTGCTTCCATTCTTACTGTCTTCCCCAGTCTGTTCTCCCTTTCCTCCGGAGAACCCACCAGCATTCAGTCCTTTCTCGGCCCTGCTCCTTTTCTATTCCATAGGCACCACCAGTTCAGCCCACCATATCCTCATGCCCGGATTACCATAGTCCCCGTTCTCTCAGCCTCCACTCAACCTGTGCCAGGCAGACAAGCGGGGAGATCAGCCCCCAAACCACGTGCTCATCCCCTGGCCAGACTCAGGATCCTGCTCTCCGTGCTCCAAGTCATCCTGGGCCACACGGGTCTCATTCAGAAGGCTGGGCCTCTTGCTCTGTGCTCCTTGACCTCATACCCTGGCTCCCCAAGCTGCTTGCTCAGCCCAGTCTGGCCTCTTGGCCCCAAGGCAGTTTGTCTGCTGGCTGTGCCGAGCCCATACCTGCTTATTCTGCCTCCTGTCTTTTTTTCAGCCCGGCCAACGCCAGCTTTGTTGCTCTGCCCTAAGCTTTGTACCAAACGCCCTCACAACCAGCATGGAACTCTTCTTTGGAGAAGCCTTCCTTCCTGTTGCTAACAGCTCCTTACTGTGGCTAACCCTTTGTGCACAGAGACTGCTTCTACCCCGCTCTCTCTGCCAACCCTCGCTTCCTTCAGCTAGCATTTAATGAGCACCTCTGCATGCCGAGCCCTTAGAAGGATAAAGTGATGCCTGGGCTCTGCTCTCAAGGAGCTGCAGTCTAGTACGGATGAATTCCAACCCACAGTCTCCCCAGCTATAAAATGGGGATAATAATGCCTAACCACCTCACAGGCAGTTGTAAGATCTCTATGAAATTATGTGGGAGCCTGACACACAAAGAGCTCAGTGGTAACGATGGGCTGATGGTGCTGACATCCACTTTACAGCTGAGAAGACGGGTGTGGAACAGTTAGTCACGTGGCTAGAAGCGAAAAGGCAAGTTCAGGGCTCCTGGCACTGCTCTACCCATCCCCCCCTCCATTTCCTCTTCCTGCCCCCTCGCGCCCTTTGCTTCCCCATTTGCTCCTGTTGGCTGCTGTAAAACAGGCCACTGAAATGCAGACACAGGCTAGTGGCCTCACTGCCCCAGTTGAAGGAAGCTGATTATATTCACCCCAGGCCTGCCTTCAAGCCTCTTAGGACTGCCTGCCCGGCCTGCCATTCCAGGCAGGCATGGTGCTTCCCACACAAGCCTGGGGGCATCACCCATGAGAATTTGCCTCCCCATGGGAGATGATGGAGCTCACAGTGGTTCCCCGCCTTCTGCCCATCTCCCCAAGGTTGGGCTCCATTAGCCATCTATTGCTACAAGCACTGGGGAGATTTGCTCTTCAGGCTCCAGGGATTCTGGGTTAAGGTAAAAGTACCTCTTCACATTAGTGATGGAGGTGAATCAGGTCCATAAGAAGGCAGCTGGCAGCCACAGGCGCAGGAAGGAAGATGTCATTGCCTGGGCGGAAGCGTTATCGGTGAAAAGTCAATGGCAGGTGAAAGCACTTCATTTGGGGGAGAGAGCTGGAAACACATCTGCGGCACAAGATGAAATGTGAGGTACCTCTTTGAAGGAGTCTCACATCACAGAGAAAAAAGTCTGTGTCGTTCTAAAATCTATTGGAGTCAAAGTAAGGAAGGAGATTGGTTTGTCCTAAAGCCCAGTCCTTTTAGGAAATTTCCCTGGAGGTGGCAGGATGATGGCAAGATTTCCTGAAAAGAAAAGGAAACATTTTTTGCACCTTATTTCAATTTTTTTCCTAACAGTATAAAACAATTTATGTAGTTTTAAGTTACCATTATTATTTTTCATTATAAAATCTATATAATATTGTATAGGAAGTTTGAAAAATTAGAGGAGTAAGATCACCTATAATCTCATAAACACAAACCTCGTTATTTATTCTCCCTTTGTCTGTTTTTTTTAATTATTTTTTTAATGTTTATTTTTGAGAGAGAGAGAGACAGAGTGTGAGTGGGGGAGGGGCAGAGAGAGAGAGAGGGAGACACAGAACCTGAAGCAGGCTCCAGGCTCTGAGCTGTCAGCACAGAGCCTGACGCGGGACTTGAACTCACAAACCACGAGATCATGACCTGAGCCAAAGTCAGACACTTAACCGACTGAGTCACCCAGTCACCCCTCACCTGGTCTGTTTTGTGTGTGTGATATTTTTACATAATTGTAGTAACACATTGCATATCATTCCGTATATTGACATGGAGTTCTTTTTTTTTTTTTTTTAAGAGTTTTATGAGATACATACAGAAGAGCGCAGAAAATGTCTAATTTAAAGAGTCATTTAAAGCAAACACCTGTGTAACTCCCACCCTTTTCAACTGAAAGACTAGAACATTTGCAGCTCTCCAGAAGCTTTCCCCACCAGGTGCCTCTGCCCAAACACAGCCCCTCCCTACCCTCCAGAGATAACCACCCACCCTGACTTTTATAATAATCCTTTCTTTGGTTTCTCTTCTTTCTTCAACATTATGCCTAAACACTGTAGCTCACTTTTGCCTGGTTTTGAAAGTTCTTAAGGAACTTACACTGTATTTACTATTTTGTCTCTTGCTTTTTCCTTCAATTGTTGTTGGGGAGATGTTATATATGGCGGTAGTTAGTTCATATCAAGTTTTAGTTTAAAAGGGATAAATAAATAAATAAGAAAAGGTAGAATTTTTGTGTATTTTCACTTAGTATCTATCCCAAATCTAGAGTTTATCAGGTAGCCCAGGTTTGGGACACTTCTTATTTTATTTTATTTTATTTTACTATTATTTTTTTTTTATTTTAGTTTTTTGAAGTAGGCTTCATACCCAGCGTGGAGCCCAAGGTGGGTGTGAACTGGAGACCCTGAGATCAAGACCTGAGCTGAGATCAAGAGTTGGATGCTTAACCCACTGAGCCACTCAGGTGCCCCAACTTTTCTTTGATTTGATTTTATGTTTTAAGATTTTATTTCTAAGTAATCTCTACACCCAGTGTGGGGCTCGAACTCACAACCCTGAGACCAAGAGTTGCGTGCTCCACTGACTGAGTCAGCCAGGTGCCCCTGGGATACTTTTAGTTAGGAAAACGCATTCTTTTCTCCTGCTTTTACACCCCCCACCTGAGAATGGGGGTCTCAGACAGAGAAGAGTCGTTCCCCACCCCCCTTTCTGGCAGTGGCCGCTGGCCTCTCCGTCCTTTGGCCGGCGTTCTAGGAAGCAGCCACTCTGGGGGCCCTTGAGCTGCAGCTGGTCTCCTTCCAAGAGAGCTGATGGAATTATTTCTGGGGCCTGGAGACAGCTGGTGAGAGCCTGGAAAGCACAGCAGGGCTGAGGAATCTGCCAGAAGGCCCGCCTGGGGAAGGGCTATGCTGGTGATGGTGACTAGCAGTCACAAGAGCCTGGTGTTTTCTGGCTGAAGCCTCAGTCCAGAGGTTGGGACCCTTGTCTCCAGCGTGTTTACACCTCCCTGACTTTCTTCCGGGGCCCTGGAGCAGCTAGCTGGGCTCACAGGTGGGGATTGACTCATATTTACTGGTATTTGCTGGTACTCGGTCTCCCCCAGCCTCAAACGAAAGCCCCCTGACCTCAGTGAGCAGGCGAGCACTTGAAAGGAGCAAGGGCATGGGCCTCGTGCACCTGGTGCCACACGGCCGGCCTGTTCTGTCGCGGCGCCATGCCCGCTCGCAAGCACTCAGCTTCCCCTTCCCACAACTGCCCGGTTTCTCGCACAGCTAACCTGGAACAGGCGGTCTGCGGCTCCATTGCTTACCACCCTCTTGGGCTAATCCTTTGGAATTTCACTTTTGCCCTCTCTGCCCTAATGCGCGTGGCCACGTTGTGCCAGGCCAGGTCGGATGAAGCCACGGGATTAAGACTTCTTGCTGGATCTTAGCCTAAGGACTCCCCCCAAGTGGGTCCGCGTACACCTTCCCCAGAAGCCAGGCCCACCTCTTGGGCTTCGCTACAGCAGCTCCTTTGTCTTTGTTTGCTTGTGTGTTTGTTTTTAACCCTTCTTAAGAAGAAGCCTTTGTTCACCACACTCTCACCCATCTTATGGACAGATGGGTCCTCTTTGCCTGCCTGCCCTCCCAGTGTGGCCCGGGTGCTGGACTCTTATGGCTGACGGCTACCGGTTGAAGGGTCCAGCGTGACTCGGGGTGGGCATAACATCGGCCACAGCCTGTCCAGCCTCTGCCCTCTGTGTGCTACCCTTCAGCCTGACTGGCCCTTCTTCCTGCCTCCAGGTCCCCCCCTAGTCCCTGGAGATGCCTAAGCCCCAGATCCCCCTTTTACCTTCCTTTTACCCAGTTCTCCTTCCCCGTGGCTGAGTTCCGTCTCCAGAATCCCTCAAGACATTTTGCACGAAACTCCTAGGTGACCCAAACCAGGCCCACCACTCAGACCAGCCCTCGATGCTGACAGTGGCCTAGTTGGGAGAGGAATTCAGGAAGAGTCTCAGATTTCTGGGTGGGCCATTGGGAATGATGCAGCTGGTTTTGGAAAGGTTGAGTGCATGTGCCTGTGGAACATGCTAGTGGAATGGTCAGTGGGCATTTAGATGTTAAAACGCACTCACATCCTCATTATTAGCATGGAATAGGTTCCAGATTCCTGCTTACCTTAGAAAGCACGGTACTAAGTGATGAACAAGTCAGTCGTCATAAGGCAGGTGAAGTGTGATCCTGAGATGTTGGGGAGAGGAGGTCATGGGGTGGGAACAACTGTGATCTTGTCTTTTTTATTTTTCCTTGTCACCTAATTGTTATTTATCATTAGTCCATACAGATTAACTGGGGAAGTGGTTATGTCTGAGGGTGGGGGTGGGTAGGACGAAAGAGGTGTGGGGACTTCAACAGTAGTGACAATGGTGAATTCACAGGTGTTTGTCACTTTTCTTTATACCTGACACGTATGTTAGAACTACTATTTTAAATCTACTCAAGAGTCGATAAAGCCAATTAAGAATGATAAAATTATACGGCTTTCATATTAAGAATTATTTAGTGCTGTATTATTTAGAAAGGCAGTTTACTAAACACTGAAATGTATTTAACTTACAGCCTTGGCTGTTTCCCACTCACCTTAAACTTCCCTTTGTGGCTTTTGTGTTCTGCTGAATCTTTCATTTGTTCTCATTTATCATCTCAAAGAGAATCCCCTTCCAGTACCATCCCAGAATGCTATAAGGGCAATGCCCCGCCCCCACACACCTGTCCCCAACCCCCCTTTAGGGTCGGCTTTCCCCCTGCTCTGTTTCTCTTTCCTGTATGCTGATCAGAAGAAGAAAAGCAGCTGTGTATTTTTTTTTTGTCTTCTAACCACTGCCACATATTGCCTTTTGATCCTTTGGCAAATGTTACCTGCTTGGAGCAAAGGAAAAGCCACATCATTCAGTGTAGCCCCAGTGACCAGAACTGGCTTCTCCTTCCCCTCCAGTTAGCACTCCATTTACCATTAGGGTTGGCTTAGTAGGTCCTTCATGTCACAAGGTGGATGTGTAGCTCTTGCTTTGCACGTCCCTTCATATCACAGTGACCGAGCGTCTGTAAAATCACACATTCTTCTTTGGATTTGACCAAAAGAGGACATGTGAGTCTTAAACCAAGGCCTATTAAAAAGAAAATACATATGGGGCACCTGGATGGCTTAGTTGGTTAAGCGTCCGGCTGTTGATGTCGACTCAGGTCATGATCTCGAGGTTTGTGAGATCGAGCCCCGCGTCGGGCTCTGTGCTGACAGCGCAAAGCCTGCTTGGGACTCTCTCTCTGTCCCCCTCTCTCTCTGTCCCTCTCTCAACATGAATAAATAAACTTAAAAAAAAAAAAAAAAGCCAAGAGAACATGACCTGAGCCAAAATTAAGAGTTGGACACTTAACGGACTGAGCCACCCAGGCACCACTTTAACAAGTTAGTTTTAGGGTCTTTATGCAAGAAGGATCCCCTTGGCACCCTTCTGGCCCCATGTGTCTTTGTCGAGCCCCAGAGTCCCCCGGCATCCTCCAGCTGAGCTGCTGGCAGGAGGCAGCTGTGCAGGACAGACCTTGCAGACTCTCCTTGTCTCGCACCTCCCTGCAGGCACAGGGGAGCTGGAAAAGGTGATGACAGACACAGGCAATTTCAAGACACAGTGTTGGGGTTGGCATTTCCTTGGCAGGGCTAACCCTGTGCGCCTTTTAGGAGCATGGGCTTGTGTGCATTTCATGAGCGAGAAGCAGCAGCTGCCATAACCTTGACTGTCCACCCGGCAGGATCCCCCCGCTGTGCAGTTCTGCCCTGGAACAGCTTACAGCACTAAGCGGGGCAGAAGGGTGGGCAGTGCAGGAAATTTTCCTTTATCCAACGAGACAGTTATTAGATAGCAAATAGCAATTATTGTCACTGTTTTAAACGTAAAGAGGCTTTCTCAGGAAAGACTGCACTCCCAGGTTAGACAGAGCTGTTTCCCCAGCTTGCACATCACCTTGTCTCTGCCCCAGCACTGGCTCAGGAGCATGAGAAATCCATGCCATGGAATTAGGAAATTGGGGAATACAAGCTGCATACAGTTGGATGAATCTTGGCATATCAAAGATATCCACCATCTTGCCGTGGAAGGCATCGTTGCTTCCCCAGATATGTTGTAGAATTCCTCAGATCTCCACATTTGCAGTTTACCAGCCCCCCTGTTGGTGCTGGACTGCTTCCCTTCTATTCAAGGTCACCGTTGGTGAAGTCCGGGGACTGAAGGGAAAGTCAGGGTAGACTTGATGAATCTATGCAGCTCTAGAATTCCATAGTTCTGATTTATTCCTTCTAATACCGTTTGACTATCTGGCATTTTTCCATTTCTGCCTGGGAGGACAGCCATGTGGTTTGAATTCTTTCATTTGCATAGACAACATAGCTGGGTGATCAGAGTTGTTGGTTAGACAAATGGGAATGTGGAATACCGCCAGAAGTCCTTAAAGGAGGTGACATCTATTTTAAGGCACAGTTGTCATTTAATGATGATTTGATGATAATGTTCATTTCTAATGTAGTATCTTAGCTTAGGCCGCTATAATAAAAATACCACAGACTGGCTTAAACAACAACAAATTATTCCCCACAGTTCTGAAGACTAAGAAGTCCAAGATCAAGGTGCTGGCCAATTTGTTTCCTGGTGAGGACTCTCCTCCCGGCTTGCGGATGACTACCTTTCTCTCTGTGTCCTTGCACGGGGTGGGGGCCCAGGCAGGAGATGGAGAGAGAGAGAGAGGGGTGGGGGAGAGAGAGAGATCTCCTGTCTCTTCTGATGAGGGCCCCAACCTCATGACCTAATTCCCTCCCACAGGCCCCAGCTCCAGATACTATCATGTTTGGGATTGGGACTTCAACATATGAATTTTGGGGGTGATACAAACATTCAGTCCACAGCCTATATGGCAAGCCAGTGGGCCAGACATGGGCTCTGTCTACGCAGTAACTGTGTTTGGAATAAATGAGTGATTTGAAGCATCACAAGTAAGTAAATCTGATACTGACCATGACCATGGATAAGAATGTTTTCTGAATATACTGCCCCCGCCAGAACAGAGGGAAAGACCGCCATAGCCCGTGGCACAATTGTGCTCAAAGCTTTTCCCTTCTGAGGGACTCTCCTAAGGGAGCCAAGGTATATTCCCCACTCACCCACCCCCTTACCCCATTATGTTCACCAACTCGTCTGTACACAGACAGAAGGCTTGCTGCAGAAAAAGACACCAGAACATCTTTTCTTCCGTTTAGTTTAGCAAAGACTAGCAGGGAAATCTGTGGGAAGGTGGCGCTAATGAGGTTACTGGGGGAGGTGAGAAGCATAATGAGTGTCAACCGTCAATGGTGAGGGAGACTAGGTGGGATGAGGCATCTTGGCCACGTAGACAATTTGGAAATCTAAAATTGGGGGGGAGGATACTGGTGTAGCAAGATAGTCTCACCATCAATCATCACACAGCCAGCTCACTCACTCACAGCTCTGGTCTCTGGTACACGGGTCAGAGACACCCAGTTTAAATCAATACCTGTGGGGGTGCCTGGGTGGCTCAGTCGGTTGAGCATCCGACTTCAGCTCGGGTCATGATCTCACGATCCGTGAGTTCGAGCCCCGCGTCGGGCTTGTGCTGCCAGCTCAGGGCCTGGAGCCTGCTTCGGATTCTGAGTCTCCCTCTCTCTCTGCCCCTCGCCCGCTCACGCTCTGTCTCTCTCTGTCTCAAAAATAAATAAAAACATTTAAAAAAAATTTTTTAAATCAATACCTGCTAATTTTTTTTAATGTTTATTTATTTTTGAGAGAAAGAGAGACAGAGTGTGAGCAGGGAGGGGCAGAGAGAGAGGGAGACACAGAATCCAAAGCAGGCTCCAGGCTCTGAGCTGGCAGCACAGAGCCCGACGCTTGGCCCGAACCCATGAACTTCAAGATCATGACCTGAGCCGAAGTCAGACGTTTAAATGACTGACTGAGCCACCCAGGTGCCCCTAAACCAATATGTGTTAACTTTGTTTTCAGGTTTTTAGACAAGAAGTATATCCTTTACACTTTAGTTGCTCTGTAACACAATTTGTGTCTCTGTCACCCACTAGAGAGAATGAAATTAGAGTATTTTTTTAAAGTTTATTTATTTTGAGAGAGAAAGAGAGAGGCAGAGAGAGAATCCTAAGCAGGCTCTGCACCGTCAGTGTGGAGCCCAACATGGGGCTCGAACTCATGGAACCGTGAGATCCTGGCCTGAGCCGAAACCAAGAGTCAGACCTTAACCAACTGAGCCACCTAGGTGCCCCAATTAGAGTATTTTAGTGCACACAAATGTTCATTTTAAAAAGACAGTCTCCGAAAGCATCACGGACAGGGAGTGAGTATACTGAGGAACTGTGCTATGATATTATCCAAACACGACAGCACAGCCCTAGAGTGTTCTGAGGCCTCAGTCGCCCCAAAAGGCTGAAGGCCCGCCCGCAGGCAGTTCTGATGACAGCAGTCCCTAGTCTGAAGCCGAAAGTCTGCCAGAGGGTGGGGGAAGGAGCTCAGAGCATCCACCGAAGTGGCTCCACCAGGTGGCTTGAGATCCAGGCTCTGGGTCGCACGGCCTCCATGTTGGCATATGGCTCATGGCCAGGGATGTCGGCTCTTGTGTTAGTCTGCTCAGGCTGCCACAACAAAATACCACAGACTGCAGGGCTTATACAATGAAATTTATTTTCTCACAGTTCTGAGGCTGGAAGTCTAAGATGAGGGTGTCAGTGTGGTAGGTTTCTGGTGAGAACTCTCTTCCTCGCTGGTGGACAGCTCCTTTCTTACAGGGCCTTTTTTCAGCGCTTATGCAAAGCACATGGGGGTGGTGGGTTGGGGACTCAGCCCTCTGGTGTCTCTTCTACTAACCTTGTGGGATCAGGACGGCACCTTATGACCTCCTTTAGCCTTAAAATTTTGCTTAGGGGCTCATCTCCAAGCGTAGCCACACTGGAGGTTAGGGCTTTAGCGTATGAATTTTGGAAGGACACAAACTTACGGTCCACAACAGCTCTAGACAAGTGTCTGGCTTTCAACCCCTGCTTTGTTACAAGCTAGCTATGTGACCTTGAGGACGTTTCTTTAACTTTCTAAACCTCAGCCATCTCTGTGGCAGTAATGGGGCAATAATGGTATCCACGTCAGAGCATTGTAAGGATCAGATGAGATCATGCGTGTGACAGGGTTGGTGAGGGCCCAGTGTACAGGAGGTGTGCACTAATTGTTAACATTATTAACAGGGTCCTCTACGTTCTGAGAATGAGTTCCCTCTAAAGGTATCCTGGGAATCCAGTCCCTTCAGAGCTGGGTTAACCTTCATGGATTTCTACAAGGAAGACGAAAAGACAGGTTGGGTCAGGGACCCAACCCAAGGGTTCTAGAGAAAGGATTGAGTGTTACAGTCGATAGTAGCTCTACCCGCTCCTCCCATAGAGGAGGCATCGGGAGGAACTGAGCCCTCCACCTGAACGAAGGGTCACATTGGATGCCTCTGGCTTCTTTTTAGCTTTAAAAAAACAAAAAAGCTTCTCAACATAACTTCTCAGGTTATGAAAGGTAACCCAAGTTTATTGTATATAGTTTGAAAGTACAGAAAACTATAAATAACATAAGAATCACCTGTAACTCTTCCATCCAGAGCTAACTCTAATGACCTTTCTTTAAACTCAGATAGACCTGACTGTGAACCCGATCCTTCTCCTGGAGTGGTGTGGCCTTTAATTTCCAAAACTTGTGTTTCCTCCTCTTAAGATGGGGCTAATGTTCCTGCCTCGTTCCCACTTCTCAGGGTTGCCCCGTGGTTGAATGCATGGAAAATGCCAGACACGGGGTGTTAGCTTACCAAGAGCTATGGCTCTCGTTTCTCTTAAAGAAGATACCCTTGGCTTTTGACGGCAGCATCAAAGCTAGGACAAGAATCCCCAGTAATTTATTATCGCATCGCCCTTCAAAGTCCCGACCCTCCAGGTGTATACTCTGAAGTATGTGTTCTAGATTAATAAGCAAGTCAATATTCTCATTTACAACACTGACATAAACAATTTGCCAGCATAAATATTCCTACTTTTCCTCTTGCCCTAAAGTAGCTTTAAAAGGTGAGGATTATATATTTGCACAGAGGGCTGGGGCGGGGGGGTGTCTTCTTTCGGCTGCCCCTACCACCACCATCACTTCCCTCTTCTAGTGCAAACTGAGAAGGTGCGTCTCTTCTTTCGTGGTCACACTTGGCCTTGACTTCGTAATGAGAGAGAGGGAGATTGCATCTCTTAGGCTCTCCGGGTTTCTTTTGGCCAGAGTGCTTATGTCCATCACCTGAGAACAAACTCATTTCCTAGTTGCATATTAAATTAAAACTCCAGCTTTCAGGTTTTAGGACAAAAGATCTGAAATAATGTTCAGCTTCCTCCCAGCTTCAGGCAATAAGCTTGTGGCCGCGACGGTCCCATTTTCCCATCTCTCCAGTCCCATTTTCCCATCTCACTGCCGCCTCTCTGCCCCGTACCTTCCTCACTAGGAGAGGGGCCCCTTCTCCCCAGAGCTTGGAATGATACCTGGTGGGGAGCAGATGTTTCTGGGAAACAGCTGTTGCGGTCCACTCCCAACACCTGTGTTGTTCCCCAGCACTGCCCCAGCAGCAGCCCCCCAAAGGGCCAGCCCCTCCTAACAGCAGGAGAGCCTGGTGGTTGACGCTGTGAATAGGCACCAAGAAACTTTCTTGGTGTTGAGATTCCAGGCACTCCAGACTGGTCATCTTGACAAAAACAAACTGCTTAATCAAGTGTATCTAGGAGAGCAGGCTAAGATCTCCAGATAGCTGACTTACCTCCTTTCAAGAGGTATTCCTTCAACAGGTTCTAAAGCCTTTTCATCCTGGGACACAGCCTCCCCACAGCTTATCTGGTGGCAGGCAAATGAAATGGCAAGAAGAAGAGGACATCTGTTGGTGCCTCGGCTCTGTCCACAGGTTTTTGCTGTATTGGAAAAGTGACGAAAGCTGAGCATTATCCTGAACGTAAAGTTGCCAGATATCCC
Organism: Panthera uncia; assembly: GCF_023721935.1. Taxonomy (NCBI): domain Eukaryota; kingdom Metazoa; phylum Chordata; class Mammalia; order Carnivora; family Felidae; genus Panthera; species Panthera uncia. The sequence goes on along the minus strand of NW_026057579.1, from coordinate 18,908,652 downwards.
AGGAAACAAATATGGAACAGCCTACCATTCACTGCTTTAAACCACCTGATCATGTTGGGGGTGCAACAAGTGCAGCAAGGCCATTCATTCACTTGTTCACTGGTTTTGAGTATCGTATACAGGAGGCTGGGGATGAGGAGGGAACAGAAACAATGATCATTGATTATACTGTTGACTTGGAGGACCTCAGTTCACAGATGCAGATAGACTCCAGGACCATGAAGTCTATGAAGGGGCAGGGAGTCAGGAAGCCTTCTCAGAAAGGGGGACAATTGAATTGGGTCCCGAGGAATGAGAAGTTTACCAAGTAGAAAGGTGGGCTTCATCTGAGCCTTGGGGAGACCCTGCAATGGTGAGGTCTCCGTCCCCCTGGCCAAACTTTGTCCTATATTTTCTAGGCCTAAATGAAAATCATTTCTGTTCAGATACCTAAGGGTCAGGAGAGTTGTAGATCCAACCAAAGTGGGCTCCCTGGACGGAATTCTGATTCGCTCACCGTGACCGCAGCTGTCTGAGCACTGACCCCTTCCCCTGTGTACCTCCCCCTTCACACCTCCAGCCCCACAGTGGCTCCCCCATACATCCCCCACTCTGCTCACAGCCTCTTGCTCCCCGATGCTCCCAGGAGCTCCTGCCTCCAGATGTACAGAGAGAACAGCTGTATATTCTTACCTCTTCTGCATCTTCACATATCTTCTTCCTATGAGCCTTGAACTTAGCCTTTCTTGAGTCTGTTTCCTCTTCTGTGGATGGGCATGATAATAGCTTCCTCAAAGATTTGTTGGAAGGATCAAATAAAATAAACTATGTAAGTTGACAGGGACCTGGCTTCCATTGATGATGGCTGTCATTCTTCCCATGCTGCAAGACCTTACATCACAAATAATCTCTTATTCTCCTAGAACTTCAGTCTTTCCTTTGATTCTTTCCTAGCTGCTTGAAAAATCTTGGGTCTTCTCTGTCCTAAATTGGTACCTTACCTCAGCCATATTCCTCAGCCCATTTTATGGCTTCTTTTATTCACAAAGAATTGACAAATTCCCACAAACTTGCCTTCAACCACCATTTATCAAAGACTTGTTCATCTCCAAAACTGGTCAAGATCTCCTTGTGGTCCCTATTCCCCTCCACTGCATGGCCACATTTAATGCTAATGGAAGGGAGTTCCAAGAGGAAGAGAATGGTTAGTGGTCAAACGTGGCCACTCATTGTATGTTCCATTTTGAGTTGATTTTTTATAAAATTTGAGATTTAAGCCAAGGTTTATTTTTTGTCTATGGATATCCAATTGCTCCAATACCATTTGTTAAAAAGACTATCTTTCCCCCCCACCGCCATCAAATTGCTTTTTTGTAACTTTGTCAGAAATCAGTTGACCATACTTGCATGGGGATATTTCTGGGTCTTTATTCTGTTCCACTGATCTTTGTGTCTATCCCTCCATTCATATCACAAAGTCTTGATTACTGTAGCAATGTAGTAAGTCTTGAAATCAGGTAGACCGATCCCTCCCACTTTATTCATCTTTGTCAAAATTATTTTAGCTTTGTCATTTCACATAAACTTTAACAATAAGCTTGCCTGTATCTACAAAATATTTTTGCTGAGATACAAACTACATTAAACATGTATATCCATTAGGGGAAAATTGATATATTACTATGTTGGGTGTTCCAATCCATGAACGTGGTATGTCTCTCCACTCACTTAGATCTTTGATTTCTTTCATCAGCATTTTGTGGTTATCAGCATACAAATCCTGTATATGTTTTCTTAGATTTATGCCTATGCATTTAAAGTTTTTTGCATCATGTATATGTGTTCATTGCTAGTATATAGAAAAACTAACTTCTTATGTTGGTCTTTTATCTTGCATTCTTGCTGAACTCACTTGTACTAGGAGTGCTTTTTTTGTTTTTTTTTTTTTTTAAGAGAGAAAGCACGAACAGGCAAAAGGGGCAAAGGGAGAGAGAAAGAGAACCTTAAGAAAGAGAACCTCTATGCTGAGCATGGAGCCTGATGTGGGGCTTGATCCCACAACCCCAGGATCACTAACTACCTGAGCAGAAACCAAGAGTCAGATGCTCAACCGACTGAGCCACCCAGGCACCCCCTAGGAGATTTTTTTTTTTTTTTTGTAGATTCTTTGGTATTTTTTACATAGACCATCATGTCATCTACATATAGAGACCGTTTTATTTTTTTCTTTTTTGATCTATATGAAATATATTTCTACTTCTATTTCATTTCATTCGTTTATAGTGCTGGCTAGAATTCCCTTTGTTGACTAGCAGTGATAGTGGAATGCTCGCCTTATTTCCAGTGGACACCCTCGCCTTATTTCCAATTATAGGCGGAAAGCACTCAACCTTTTTTTTTTTTCTTTTTAATGCTTATTTATTTTTGAGAGAGAGAGCACGAGCAAGGAGGGGCAGATAAAGGGGGAGAGAGAGAACCCCAAGCAGGCTCTGAGCTTGTCAGTACAGAGCCCAACGTAGGGCCCAAACCCAGGAACTGTGAGATCATGACCTGAGCCAAAATCAAGAGCTGGATGCTCAACCGACTGAGCCACTCAGGCACCCGAAGCATTCAGTTTTTAATCATTAAGTCTTATGTTAGCTATAGGTTTTTCAGAGGTGTTCTTTATTAAATTTAGGAAGTTAACTTTTATTCCTACTTTTATGAGAGTTTTTATCACGAATGGATGTTGAATTTTGTCATATGTTTTTTTCTGCATCAAATGATACGATTATGTGGTTTTTCTTCTTTAGCCTGTTAATATGGTAGATTACATTGATTGAATTTTCAAATATTGAGCCAACATTGCATCCCTGGAATAAATCCCATTTACATGGTGTAGAATTCTATTTACATGTTGCTGAATTCTACTTGCTAATATTTTGTTAAGAACTTTTTTTTTTTTTTTAATTTTTGAGAGACAAGAGTGTGAGCAGGGGTGGGGCAGAGAAAGGGGGAGAGAGGATCTGAAGCAGGCTCAGAACTGACAGCCCAATGCAGGGCTCTAACTCACGTGCTGCAACATCATGACCTGGGCCAAAGTCTGATGCTCGACCGACTGAGCCACCCAGGTGCCCCTTGTTAAGAACTTTTTAATGTATATTCATGAGGGATATTACCCTATAGTTTTCTTTTTTTTGGCACTGTCTTTGTCTGGCTTTGGTATCTGAGGAATACTGGTTTCATAAAATGAGTTGGGAACATTTCCTTCTCTTCTGTTTTCTGGAAGAGATTGGCATTAATTCTTCTTTAAGCATATGGTAAAGTTCTCTAGCTTTTAAAAATAGTGGTTCCAGGGGTGCCTGGGTGGCTCAGTCAGTTGAGCATCTGACTCTTGGTTTCGGCTCAGGTCATGATCTCAGGGTTCATGAGTTCGAGCCCCACATTGGTCTCTGCGCTGACAGTGCGGAGCCTGCTTGGGATTCCCTCTCTGTCTGCCCTTCCCTCCCCTGCTCACTCACTCTCTCTCTCTCTCAAAATAAATAAATAAACATTATTTTGAGAGAGACCGAGACAGCGCGAGTGGGGGAGAGGCAGAGAGAGAGGGGGACAGAGAATCTGAAGCCGGCTCTGCTGACTGCAGAGGGCCCGACGTGGGGCTCAAATCCACAAACCAGGAGATCATGACCTGAAGCAAAGTCCAACACTTCACCAACTGAGCCACCCAGGCGTCCCTAAAATTTTTTTATAAGTTTATTTATTTAGAGAGAGAGAAAGAGAGAGAGAGAGAGAGAGAGAGGGCGAGCAGGGGAGGGGCAGAGGGAGAGAGAGAATCCCATTCAGGCTCTGCACTGTCAATGCACAGGCCGATGCAGGGCTCGAACTTGAGAACCGTGAGATAATGACCTGAGCCAAAACCAAGAGTCAGACACGTAACCAAGTGAGCCACCCAGGCGTCCCCCCCCACACACAAACCTTTTTTCAAATAGTGGTTCTGGGGGACCCAGTCTGGACCACATAAAGCTGAATCTCTGGGGGTGGAGCTTTAGTGCAGGTGCTTTGCAAAGGCTCTGCCAATGAGCTTATTCGTGTGCAGCCAGCTGTGGAGCTTAATGTGGTAGTAGTGGCCTTGAGGCAGACATGGGAGAGCCAGCTGGAGCCGAATCCACCTGAAGAATGACAAGGATTCAACAACTGTGAGGCTTGGAGAATTTGGCTCTGTGAGACACGCCCCGGGAGCCCCTGATACCTTTGGGACCATATGGTACAGTGGGGACACTGTTCACACAAGACCTGTGGTTTGACTTGGCTACTGAGAAGCCATAAATCCCTTACTCAGCAGTTTCAGCTTTCTGATTGGTAAAATGCCACTCCTTGGGTTGTTCTGGGACTAAAACAACACAGTAGATAGGAAAATGCTTTAGAACCTACACATCATTTTGGGAAGGTAGACACTGATGTTTCTTTGGACCCCGGATGCACCCTTACTGCCACTGTGTCGTGATTCCCAATAAGTCTCACTATGAGGTCAGTGGGAGGCTTGTGACCCCAGCTGGTTGTAGGACCAGTGTTCTCAGGCCATGGGGAAACTTCCTCCCCCTCCCTGCTCACTTACTCTGCCCATGGGGTTTGGACTCTGATAGGAAGAAGTGGGACCTTGGTTACAGTGAAAAGGGACTTTGACCTTGACTGGTGCCTCCCTTTCACCCTCCATAGGAACATGCTTGCCAATTCAGGCAGCGTGAGGATTCTCATCAAGGGAGGCAAGGTGGTGAACGATGACTGCACCCACGAGGCTGACGTCTACATTGAGAATGGCATCATCCAGCAGGTGGGCCGTGAGCTCATGATCCCCGGAGGGGCCAAGGTGATCGATGCCACTGGGAAGTTGGTGATCCCTGGAGGCATTGACACCAGCACCCACTTCCATCAGACCTTCATGAACGCTACATGCGTGGACGACTTCTACCACGGGACCAAGGTAATGTTCCTGTTCGCTGAAGGTGCCTTCCTTCCCTTTCGGTTTCTTCTGTTTGTGGGGTTGCTCCAGACTAGACCCATGTGAACAGGATGCCCCTGCTGTATTGCTAAAAGGACGAGGGTGCTCTCATGGGGCCACTGTGGCAGCTGACGTAGGAAATTCTAGGCTAGATGTCATAGATCTCCATGGCTACCGAAAAGGAGGTATGTAGGCCTGTTTTACCGATCACATCACTTACCCGTGTGCCGAGGCCGGGAACTGATTTTATTTTTATATGGTTACATCATGTAATGCAGACCTAGAAGAAGAAGAGAATTATAGCTGGTGTTTGTTGCTATGCATGTATGTGACGGGGAGTGTGGTATTGATCTGAAGAACTCCTTTATGGATGATCAGCTAAATTAATTCCCCAAAGATTGTGAAAAATAGATATGCTTCTTCTAGATGATTTTAATGGCAGTAATTATGAAACAAACATGGCTAGCGATCTTGGATTATCTCTCCTAGCTTGTTCATTATTTTTAAAAACAGCTGGAAAAAAAAACAAAAAACCTGGTAGTGGAGCCTCTTTTAGAGGGAGTTTTCGTGGGCAATATATACTGTTATTGAGCTGAGCCAGAGCTGTGGTATGTTGCTGAATGCAGAATACGAAAACCAAATGAATTAGGAGGAAATTAACATTTTGCAAAAAAAGTCACGTGTGGATTCTTTTACCCTTCTGTGCTCCCGAACCTCTGTTATTGCTGTCACTCCTCTGCATTGTCACATGCCAGCCTCTCCCTGAACACCAGAGTATGGGCTCCTTATGGCCTTGATGATATTCCTCTGCTTTCCCAGATCCTGGCACTGACCAGAACCGGAATAACTACCCAGTAAATGTTTGTTGACTGAATAAGTGAAGAGTGCTTATGCATCAAAGTTACCTATGAAGGTTTTTTACCTTTTCTTAAAAAAAAAAAATGTTTATTTATTTTTGGGAAAGAGAAAGAGAGAGAAGGGGAGGAGCAGAGAGAGAGAGAGAGAGAGAGAGAGAGAGACAGAATTTCAAGAAGGCTCTGTGCTACCAGCACAGAGCACAATGTGGGGTTCACACTCATGAACCAGGAGATCATGATCTGAGCCAAAATCAAGAATCGGACACTCAACTGACTGAGCCACCCAGGTGCCCCTGAAGATTTTTTTAAATGTAGAATTAAATCAATTTCAAGGACCACAAGTCCCTGACCCTGGAGGCAGCCCCTTCTACTGTCTGACCTAATAAAGGACTTGGCCTCTAACACTCTCCGGGCAAAAGGGATCCACTAGCTACTGGTCCAGGGGCTGTAGTTAGCCCTCTGTCCTACTTTGGCCCACAGCCTCAAATCCCCACAGCCCTCCACCCTAAAATGCCGCCTCTGCTCTACCGGGGCTTCTCAGGGAGCCCTTCTCCCATGCTTAGGTGTCTCCCCTTAGGATCCATTTTCCTGGGGGTTCAGAGGCTCCTGCTAGGCAGTGACCGATGAGGCTCTGCAAACCCACCCCTGAGGAGTCTGGCTCGGGCAGGCAGAGGCTGGCCTTGGGGTCACAGGGCAGTTGGCCTCTAAGGTCTCCCTGAAGATACGTTCCCATCCTGCTGCAGGAGCAGCAGACCAGACCCCCGGACGGCTGAGCTGTGAGGAGTCACAGTCGCCGTAGCCCAGCCGGTTCTAAGGCAAGGATGGGCTCAGGACTAATACTCTAGAATCCAGGGCCAAATCTGCCTATTCTAGCAGAGCCCAGAGAAGAGAGGCAGTAGGCAGACCCTTCCTACTTTCTCTTCTGAGAATTCCCCTAGGGCCTGTGAGTAAGGCTTCACTGAGGAAATGGGGAGCCCCAGCCCCATCAACTTCTGCAGGGTACACGAGTGGCAGGACTTCTTTGAAGGGAGCGAGCACATCCACTTCACTGTCCCCAAGTACTGGAGCCAGGCCAGGCCTGTTTGGTTTATGGTCATCGTACTGTTATTTTTGTTGAAGCAGAGCATATATACAGAAAAGTATGCAAAATGTAAGTATACAGAATTGTCACAACTGAACACACCCTTGTAATCAGCACCCACATTGAGAAACCAGACTTTACCAGCACCAAAGTGCCCCTCCTTATGCCCCCTCCCAGTCACTACTTCTTACCAAGGATAACCACTATCCTGACTTTTTATACCATTGTTTGAAAAAAAAAAACCAAAAAAATAGCTTAGCAATCCCTATCAAAGTAACACCAGCATTCTTCACAGAGCTAGAACAAACAGTCCTAAAATTGGTATGGAATCAGAAAAGACCCCGAATAGCCAAAGCAATCCTGAAAAAGAAAACCAAAGCAGGCATCACAATTCCAGGCTTCAAGACCTATTACAAAGACGTAATCATCAAAACAGTATGGTACTGGCACAAAAACAGACACGCAGATCAGTGGAACAGAATAGAGAACCCAGAAATAGACCCACAAACACGGCCAATCAATCTTTGACAAAGCAGGAAAGAATATCCAATGGAAAAAAGACAATCTCTTCAGCAAAAGGTGTTGGGAAAACTGGACAGCGACATGGAGAATGAGCCTGGACCACTTTCTTACACCATACACAAAAGTAAACTTAAAATGGACAAAACACCTGAACATAAGACAGGAAGCCTCAAAATCTTAGAGGAGAAAACAGGCAACAACCTCTTTGACCTCAGCCACAGCAACTTCTTACGGAACGTGTCTCTGGAGGCAAGGGAAACAAAAGCAAAAATGAACTACTGGGGCCTCAAGATAAAAAGCTTCTGTACAGTGAAGGAAACAATCAGCAAAACTAAAAAGCAACTGACGGAATGGGAGAAGATGTTTGAAATGACATAGCAAATCAAGGGTTAGTATCCAAAATCTATAAAGAACTCACCAAACACAACACCCAAAAAACAATCTAGTGAAGAAATGGGCAAAAGACATGAATAGACACTTTTCCAAAGAAGACATCCAGATGGCTAACAGACACATGAAAAAATGCTCAACATCACTCATCATCAGGGAAATACAAATCAAAACCACGAGATACCACCTCACACCTGTCAGAATAGCTAAAATAAACAACTCAGGCAACAACAGATGCTGGCGAGGATGCGGAGAAAGAGGATCCTTTTGCATTGCTGGTGAGAATGCAAACTGGTGCAGCCACCCTGGAAACAGTATGGAAGTTCCTCAAAAGTTAAAAATAGAGCTACCCTACGACCCAGCAATTGCACTACAGGTATTTATCCAAGGGATACAGGTATGCTGTTTCGAAGGGACACATGCACCCCAATGTTTATAGCAGCACTATCAAAATAGGCAGAGTGTGGAAAGAACCCAAATGTCCATCGACTGATGAAGGGATAAAGATGTGGTGGATGTGGCGTGTGTGTGTGTGTGTGTGTGTGTGTGTGTGTGTGTGTAATGGAGTATTACTCAGCAACCAAAAAGAATGAAACCTTGCCATTTGCAGCAACATGGATGGAACTAGAGGGTATTATGCTAAGAGAAATTAGTCAGAAAAAGACAAATGTCATGTGACTTCACTCATATGTGGAATTTAAGATACAAAACAGATGAACAAAAGGGAAAGGAAGCAAAAATAAGATTAAAAACAGAGAGAGAGACAAATCATGAGAGATTTTTAAATACAGAGAACAAACTGAGGGTTGCTGGAGGGGTGTTGGTGGGTGGATGGGCTAAATGGGCAAGGGGCATTGAAGGAGGACTCTTGTTGGGATGAGCACTGGGTATTATATGTAAGTGATGAATCACTAAATTCTATTCCTGAAATCACTGTTACACTATATGTTAACTAACTTGGATGTAAATTGAAAATAAATAAATTTTTACAAAAAGATCATAGAAACCAAAAAAAAAAAAAAAAAAAAACCCAACAGCATAATTGAGATATAATTCAGACATCATACAGTTAAGAAAGTAAGTAGGTAACTAAAGTATAGAAGTCCATGATTTTAGGTATATTCACCATAGATTGGTCCTGGCTGTTTATATAAATAAAATTAAGTGGTTTGTACCTTTGCATTAGCTTCCTTTGCTCAGTATTATTTTTGTGAAATTCATTGATGTTGAACTTATTCGCTTTCACTGCTTTATTGTTTGATGTACCACATATTGGCATTATCAATGCCAATAATACCGTTGCTGTGAATGTTCTTGTACATCTTTCAGCAAATGTATGATCACATATCTGTTGAGCACATTCCTAGGAGTAGAATTGCTGGGTCATAGGGGTACATGCGCTCAGCTTTAGGATAGGCCACCAAATTATCTTCCCAACTGATTGTAACAATGAATACTCCCAGCTGTAATATAAGAGAGACTATAGTATTTACCACCAACAGGACTCTGATTACCACCGGGGTCCCTGCTGGGGTCAGTTCTGTAGTGTGGTCGAGCGTCGCACCCAAAATTGTAGCTTTCTGGCTCCTGTCTCCACTTGGGAGACCTTCAGTCTAAGGTCAGATGCCATGCTGTCACCACGCTGTCTACCAGCCTCTCAGAGGGCAGGCTGGTCTTCTTTGTCTTATTTTTCACATTGTCATCAGCCGGGACCTCATTAGCCGGGAGTGGCAGGTTTTCCCCTGAGAGCCTTTAGCTCTTTATAGCCGATGAAAACCCCAGCACACGCATCTTTGTGCAAGGTGGTGGGTAACTCCTGATCTTTTCCAGGCTTCTCATCCATGGGAGCAGCTGCCTCTGCAAAACACGTAAAAGCCCCTCTGTGATTTAAGGCCCCCCAGTGCATGTCAGGCCCTAGTTGTGCAGTGTTTAAAGGCCCAAAGATCCTATGCCACGCTGGCTACCGGCATCCCCCAAACCAACCCTTTGTTATGTCCGTACTAAGCAAGATTGGATCTTGACGCCCTTGTGCTCGAGCCCTTATATTGAACATCTGTTTCCTAACGTAGCCCCTGACTCAGCCTTCCCTGGATCCCATCTATAGACCCTGCCCAAAATTCTGCCACAGTCTCCCAGCCTCCCAAGAGCCGGTTTCCTGCCCCAGTACTCCCACCCCTCCATTCCTGGATTTCCCCTTCACCTTGGTGCTCCTACAGGGGGACACTTGGGCTTCCTCTTTCTTCTAGTCGCTGACCATCTCCCAGGGAGAGAAAATGCTCTCCTGTTGCAGTGCTGCTCCAGGGACATGTCGATTTAATTATTCACACGGCCTGTGGCGCTCGTTCAGAGGCCGTGCACCCTGATAGACCAACGCTGACCTACTTTGTACATTCTAAGAAAGGTAGTAGTTGATTGGCTTGAAGCATCTGGATTTATAATAGAATAATAATCCTAAGGAAAAGCTCACCCGAGTGATTAGCCTAGAGAGAAAGAGAGATCAAGTTGCATCTTTTTGTTCTTGTCCGACAGATCCGCGGGGCCTTGAACTCTGTGCCCCCTAAGCTATTGCGTGCCTGTCAATTTGGCGGCAGCAGCCAGGGCTGGGAAAACAAAACAGTTGAAAGCCTGGCTCTTCCGAGAGCATCTGGGTCTCCATTGTACTGGGTCTAAAGGGATTTCTCTAGCACTTTAACAAATGCTTCGCCTGCTTTCAGACGCTGTGGCAGGCGCTGCCTGGCACCCCTGGCTCTGCATCCCACGCGCACAGCGGGCCCTTGATCCTCCTCCCCGCCTCCTCACACCCTCCCGACCTGCGGGCCCTGCCCTCCCCGGCCCAGAACCTAGGTTTCCCGGAAGCGGAGCGCCAAGACCACCTGCTTGTTAATAATGCAGACCCCATTGAAGAAAGAGCTTGTCTCCTGCGGGGAGGCAAGGCCAGGATTTCAGATGGGTCATGAGGTCTTTTATTGTTATTCTCCTTAACTTACTTATAAGTTATATTTATTCTCTTGTGTGTAGCTAATGCTACATAATGAAGAATGTTAACGCAGGGTCTTGAGATCCACCCCACCAATGGCTCTCCGCAGCGAGGTGGGAATATCAGAATCGGGCTTTTTAAGCTATAGGCACAGCCCCTTCACTAAGATGTTGATAGAGGGGGCAGGCATGGGCAATCGGAAAAAGCTTCCTAGATGCCTTTTCTGCTTTCCCGCTTCTCCAGAAATATATTAAGCACCACCATCTAGGCCAGTGGTTTTCAACCCTTAGAAACAAATTACAGTAGAACGACTCGGGGAATTTTTTACAACACCGGTACCCAGGGCCCATGCCAGACCGTGAAATCCGTGCCTCTAGGTCTGCCTCTTCCTCCATCAGTATTTTTTTTTTAATCTTTTATTTTATTATTTTTGAGAGAGAGAGTATGAGCAGGGGAGGAGCAGAGAGAGAGAGAGGGGGACAGAGAATCCAAAACAGGCCCCAGGCCCTGAGCTGTCAGCACAGAGCCCGACGTGGGGCTCGAACTCACAGACCGTGAGATCATGACCTGAGCCAAGTTGGACGCTCAACTGACTGAGCCGAGCCACCCAGGTGCCCCTCCATCAGTATTTTTTTTAAAGCATCCCTGATGATTCTGACACTGGCAGGTGAATTAATAAGGAACTTTCTCCGCTGTTTTGAATAGTGTATTGTCCTGGCTGTTACTGCTGCCGAGCTGGCCCTCACGTCCTCTTCGAAAGCTGGGGCCTGCTTTGCCTGCCCTTGCCGGTCTTATTTATTTGCTTCTCTCCTTCCATTCACATTCCAGGGTCGTCAGTGGGCTCCCAAATCCCAGCCTGGGTCTTAGAATGCCTGTACTTGCTAGAATTCGCTGGCCCTGTGTTCTCCCCTCCTGTCTGTATCCCGTTGACATCATCAGTGAGTGAGAAGTTGGCCATGATAGACGTGTCATTAAACGGAAGTCCGGCCGGGTCTGTTCCTCTTTGTGGTCCCAGAGACTCCCTCTCGCCTGTGCCAGGACCATCTGGTCACAGAGACAGCCTCCCATTAACTCAAAATCAGCATCAGCAGGACATCTATTCTTTTCTACAAGAGAAGCCAAATCCGAGAAGAGTGCTTGGGCCAGCATGAGATCAGCCAAGGCGCTGTTCGATGGCATAGGTTTGGAGAGCCTGCCACATCCCACCCCCCAGTGGAGGGTCCTGACCCTCCCTCCCCTTCTGTCACTGCAGAGGACCGGGCCCTATCTGGTAGAGTCATGAAATGGGACAGGCTAGTACATAAATAAATTCCCTTTGGTGTCCAGCCTGCCGGCATCCTTACCAAGGAGCCCATTTATCCACTGGGCAGGCGGTTTTTCTACTTTGCTTTTGAAATTTGCTCTTTTGGAATTAAACCTTTCAATGGTGTTCACCATTTCTTTCTTTTTTTTTTTTTTTTTTTTTTTTTTTTCCTTCAGTAATTTTTTCTTTTCTTTTTAATTCGATCAAAAGGGTTTTTCCCTTTTTTTTTTTTTTTTTTTTTTTTTTTTTTTCTCTTGACTCCAGTACTCTATCCATTTCTGTTTAATTCGGGCCAAAATGTTTTTCCAGTCTTTTAGCTCTGCAATAACTCTGTTTATCAGGACCCAGGTTCCTATGGTCTGGCTTATTAATTAATGCTCCCGAATTCACTTATGTCTTCATTCCTGTAAAAAGCTGGAAGGGACCTTAGAAGTCTAGCTCCACCCTCCCATCGATGGAAAATGCATGAGTTGCCCCAAGTCTCAGAGATAACTGGGCCAGAACGCAAGTTTCTCAGTCTGAGGGCCTTCTCACCATTTTCACCAGGCCACTCGGGCTCTCCTGAAACCCCAGAGTTGGATAGTCACCCCTTTCGGACCGGCAGCTACCTCTCAGCGGGCTGCATACAGATAGTTTCCTTGACACTATGGCCTGGACCCGACGAAATCATCACAGAACTGACGTGCATTGCAGACCGCGGAGTGAGCTCTTTGCCATCCTGAAACGGTGGCTTTATAAAACCCCACCCATCACTGGAGGAGTAACAAACATCCTCCTTAGATGTTGACAGTTTCTGCCATTTACAAACGGGTGTCGTGGGGCTTAAAGGAGGATGCATGAAAGACACTTCCCACAGTGCCTGGCACAGAGTGTGCATACGATAAATGATAAATGTTGGTCCCTAGGGTGTCACTGCCTGTGTCCACCCTAGGCCTGGCCTTGGCTCTGTCTTCCGTCTCTTAGACCCACCCATTTTAGCTTTGCGATGAAACTGTTCCACTGCCTGTCTAGTCCCTGTGCTGCCTGGGTCCCTAGCTTTGCCAGCAGGACATCCTGACGAGCCTTCTCTCAAAAGCCACCCTCCTCCCATCTCTCAAAAGCCACCCTCCTCCCATCCTGGGCCAGATGCTGCCACACCATGCCTGTTCTTCCCACCGACCTGCCACCCTTCTGGCACGGCTGTGCTGGTCAGGATCAGCACAGCTGGGCTCCCCTCCCTCCTCTGAATCACTTACAGTCACACTAAAGATCTCCATGAGTGCCTCATGAAGTGGCTTCCCCTTCTAAGCCACCTGGAGGTCATCCCTTCTCCTGCCTCTTCCAATGGAACCTGGCACCCTGGCAGGCGTCGTATTGGTTTTCTACTTCACGACAAATTAAAACAATACCTATTTACCAGCGCCCAGTTCTGTAGGTCCGAAGTCCGGGCACAGTGTGACTGGGTCCTCTGCGCAGGGCCTCACAAAGGTACAGTCAAGGTGTCTGCTGGGCTGCTTGCTCATCTGGAGTTCAGAGTCCTCTGCCAAGCTCACCTGCCTGTGGCAGAATTCGGTCACTAGCAGCTTGAGGGCTGAGGTCCCTGACTCCTTGCTGGCCACCTGCTGGGGGCCCTTCTCAGCTCCTCGAGGCTGTCACCATTTCCTTACCACGTGCCCACCTCCATCTTCAAAGCCAGAAGGAGACTGGCACTTTGAATCCCTCTCCTGTTTCAAATCGTTCTGACTTAGAATCTCTTTTGCCAGAAAGAGCTCGCCTGGTTAGCCTCGGCTCACGGAGATCCTCAACTGTCCCATATGACATAACCCGTGGGTAATGGTGTCCCATCTGATTCACAGGGCCCCTTCCACACTTAATGGGAGGGATGTACAGAGTGTGGTTCCCTGGGAGTCCCCTGCCTACGGTTGGTGAAGGGGAACACATGCAAAACCATGGCCATCCTATAGACTGTTACCCTCGTCTACCCCCACCTCACCGATTTTGCTTAAACTACTTAAGACTCCACATTTACTTTAAAAAAAAAAATCAAAAATCACCTTGGCCACCCTTCACTTCACAGCTCTCTGTGCCTCGTCACGTTCCTGCTTGAGACCCTGCTGTGACTCCCTGTGGTCTCAGATGTCAAGTTTGGGTGTCTGGGTCTTCACCCTGGGCAGCTCCCATCTGACCTTACCTGTCCACGCAGTCCGCATTCCCAACACGTGCCCGTGCATCAGCAAGGTGGTTTTCTCTCCCTGTGACCATCCCATGCTCCCCACTACTGTCCCTTCCCACCATCCATGGAAACCTTCCAGGCCTACCAAACTCCTGTCATGTTCTTCCTCCAGCTAATTCAGATCCTGGATCCCACTATCTCCTCCCCAGCCGAAATAATTTGTCATCTGGGGCTTTCGAACTGTTTTGTGTGGAAAGTTTGTCTTCCAGCTAGATTGAAGAATATTCCAGGGGCAGAGACCACCATTTATCTTTAGCTCATGACCCACCACAGACCCACATGGCTTGAAACATAGAGTAGTTGTTCTCAGAAATAGGTGAATGTCAGCAGTGTGGTAGTAATGAGCAAAGACGGGGGGAGACCACTGGAATCTGCATTTCAGCGCATGTTTACTAGACGTGTGATTTGGACAAATTCATCTCTCTCTGTCTCTCGGTTTCCTTCTCTGGAAAATGGAAGATTATAATAGTATTTTATGCGTGTTAATTGAGTTCCTATTTGTAAAGAACTTAAAATAATACTCAGTGCTTACTAAGGACTCTATGAGGGTCCATTAAATCAATCCATCAGTCACCCAGTTGTGCTAATCAAGGACCAACCCTTGGAAAACGATTTGTACAATTTCCTCCTGAGCCTACTACATATTCAACCGTTAAGCATCACACAGGAACTAAAACATTGGATTCCGTTTCTACTGTTAGGTTAATGATGTGTGTTTTCGATTTCAAATAGAGTCTAATAGTAATGGTGATGAATTCTAGATAATTTTCTCTCTTCTCTCTTTCTCTTAAAAGCAGAAATAGCCAGCCAAACTCCGCAGGCACTCAGGAGCTATTTAAAGATGCCCTGCTTCAGATCAGTTGTCTTGTTTAACAAAACCTTGCCGGCAACTTCTTTCTATGTCCACATTAATTGGGAGGCAAAATGTAGGCCAGGTTGACCCTTCTTAGAACAAATGTAAGAGGAGATCTATCGTTTCTTATAAATTTTATATCTCGTATTGGAAAAAAATCTCCTGTGGTGACCGGGCAACTCCTCAATTTCTAGAATAGTGTTTGCAAAGAATTTATCTATACAGAGATTATTGAATCTTAATAGAATAGAAATAAACGCCCCCTCTGTGATCCTAGATGTACTGGAAACCTCTCATACCTTGTACAAGAAGTTCTGCTTTTATATTCTCATCCTTTGAGGTTTAAAAAAAGAAAATAAAGGGGCGCCTAAGTGTCTCAGTCGGTTAAGTGTCCAACTTTGGCTCAGATCATGATCTCACGGTTCGTGGGTTCGAGCCCTGCGTCGGACTCTGCTGAACGCTTGCTTAGAACCTGGAGCCTGCTTCAGATTCTGTGTCTCCTTCTCTCTGCCCCTCTTCCACTCATACTCTGTCTCACTCTTTCAAAAATAAATAAATGTTAAAAAAAAGAGACGAAAAATACATCATCTACTGTATGTATATTTCAGTGACACGTAGTACATGAATGATGTTTTTTTTCCTTTCTTCTTTTTCTTTTCTTAAAACCTGCATATTTTTTAGTGGTTCAAGAAATAGTTGAACACAGCCCACGGAAAGCTTCAAAAATCTTGTTTTCTTTGTTTATTTATTGAGAGAGAGAGAGAGCACGAGCTGGGTAGGGACAGAGAAGGGGAGAAAGAGAGAATCCCAAGCAGGCTCTGTGCTGTGAGATTCACAGACTGTGAAATCATGACCTGAGCCCAAATCAAGAGTGGGACACTTAACCCACTGAGCCTCCCAGACACCCCGAAAACTTCAAAAATCTTCACTGAAAATATCTCTTTTCCCAAACCTTGCTGTAGTTGCCTCGTGTCTGAAGTTGTCCTGTTGTTGTGTTGAATGTAAAGTGTGTCTTCAAATCCCACACTGACTGACAGGTAGAAATGTGTTGAGATGCCACATCTCTTCCCCCGGTGGTTTCTGCCTCACCGTTCCCTCAAGTTATCACTGCAGCCAAGCACATTTTTTCTCCTTCTGATCTCCTTTATTTCTCATTAATTAAAAACTAGGAGCTATAGTGATCCTTAATTAGTGACTACGCCCAGACAAAATTATGGGTCAACCATAGTAAGAACTTTCTCACTGATCAGTTTTTCTCTTTCATACACACGTTCACACACTTTCACATTCTCACACACACGCTCAATCACACACACGCAATTTTAGAGCTAGAAGTGCCATTAAAGATTAAGGAATCCATCCCCTAATCCATAAATAATTTTCGTGTTTAGATTTAAACTCTCCACAGCATTCTCAATATTTAAAAATAAAATTAGGGGCACCTGGTTGGCTCAGTCAGAGGAATATGTCACTCTTGATCCCAGGGTTATGAGTTCAAGCCCCACATTGGGTGTAGAGATTACTTAAATAAAACTTGAAAAAAATAAAAATTAAATTAAATGAAAATTAAACAATATCTGTGGGTGAACTCTTTTGAGGAGGAGTATGAATAGAATAAAGAAGTTCATGATTAGGTAACCTAGGAAACCATCTTTTTTTTATTTTAATCTGTGGGTTTTTTTCTTCAACAAATTAAGACATACAATAAGCCACACATTTTTAAAGTCTATAGTTTGACACATTTTAACATATGTGAAGCCATCACCGTTGATATAATAAACCTATTCATCATCCCCAAAAGTTTTTTGTGGCCCTTGTAATCCTTCTGTCTCCCAGATAACCACTGATCTGTTCTCTGTCACAATAGATTAGTTTGCATTTTCTCATGTTTTCATATAAATGGAATAATACAGTATGTATTCCTTTTTTTGGACTGATTTCTTTCACTCAACATTGTTAAGTTTTTGGTTATTGCAGATAAAGCTACCATGAACATTTGTGTACAAGTGTTTATGCAGACGTATGTATATTTCCCTGACGTGATTACCTAGCAATGGAGTGTCTAGGTCATATGGTAGGTGTATATTTAGCTTTTTAACAAATTGCCAAACTAGTTTCCAAAGTGATTGTAACTTTTATATTCCTTACAGGCTCTACATCTTTGCCGTCTTGTTATGATCAGTTTTTTGTTTTGTTTTGTTTTGTTTTTGAGAGTGAGTCAGAGGGAGGGAGAGAGAGAATCTTAAGCAGGCTCCACGTTCAGCACTGAGCCCCATGCAGGGCTCGATCCCATGGCCCTGGGATCATGACCTGAGCCGAAAGCCACCCAGGCACCCCTATGATCGGTCTTTTTAATTTTAACCATTCTAACAGGTGTGTAGTGATATCTCATTGTGAGTTTTTTGTCTTTTGTTTTTGTTTTGTTTTATGAGATCACCAGTTTGTTACAAAAGGATATAACTCAGGAACAACCAGATGGAAAAGGTGCACAGGGCGAGGTTGGGGGAAGAGATGTGGAGCTTCCATGCCCTCTCCGCATGCACCATTGTCCCTACACCTCCATGTGTTCACCAACCCAGAAGCTCTCCTTTGTGGTTTTAATTTGAATTTCTCTAGTGGCTAATGTTGAATGTCTTTACATGTATAGATTCCGTATGTCTTTGGTGAAGCGTTCACAACTTTTGTCCGTGTCTTAATTGAGTTGTTAGTCTTTTTATTAGGTTATTGAAGTTGTTTATATTTTCTAGTTACAAGTCATTTATTGGGTATATGTTTTGCAAATGTTTTCTCCCTGGGCTGTGACTTAACCTCTTTATTTTCTGAACAGTGTCTTTTGAAGAGCAAAAGTTTAAAAAAAAATTGTTTTAGAGAGAGAGAACACGCAAGTGGGTGAGAGGGGCAGAGGGAGAGAGAGGGGGAGAGAGAGAGAGAAAGACAGAGAGAGAGAGAGAGAGAGACAGAGAGAGACAGAGAGAGAGAGTCCCAAGCAGGCTCCACGCCCAGCACAGAGCCTGACGTGGGACTCCATCTCACAACCTTGGGATCATGACCTGAGCCGAAATCAAGAGTTGGATGCTTAACCAACAGAGCCACCGAGACACCCCAAAAGTTTAAAATTTTGAAGTCCCAATTTATCAATTTTTTGTTCATAATTTCTTTTTTGCACTGTGATCAAGGAATATTTGTGAAATTCAAGGTCACTAAGATTTACCAAATTTTCCATTAGAAAATCCTAGCCCCTACATTTAGGTCTGTAATCCATTTTAAGTTGGTTTTTGTATATGGTATATGGTAAGGATGGAGGGATTTTTGTGTATGGCTGTCCAATTGTTCCGTGCCATTTGTTGACAAGATTATTATCCCTTGTCAAAAAAGCAGTTGACCATCTATGTGTGGGTTTATTTCTGGACTCTCTTTTCTATTCTTTTGATCTATTTGTCTATCTTTACACCAATACCTCCCTGTCTTGATGCTCGTTACAGTAAGAATTGAGAGCAGGGAGTGTAAGTCCTCCAGCTTTTTCTTCGTTTTCAAAGTTGTTTTGGCTACTTCATCTTTGGGAGCAAACTTTTTCAGTGCAGGCAGTAAACCAAAAACTGAAGAGGACTGTACACCGAGTGCATTAATCACATACTTGGTAAATATCCTCTGCCCTTAGCGTGGTCCCTTTCTGTCAGCTAAAAGTTAAGACCTTTCTTTAAAATTGTCTCAAGTTGGGGGGTGCCTGGGCAGTTCAGTTGGTTAAGTGTCTGACTTCGGCTCAGGTCATGATCTCATGGTCTGTGAGTTCAAGCCTCACGTCGGGCTCTGTGCTGACCGCTCAGAGCCTGGAGCCTGCTTCCGATTCTGTGTCTCCATCTTCCTCTGCCCCTCCCCTGCTCACACACTCTCTCTGTCTCAAAAATAAATAAACATTAAGAAAATTGTTTTAATTTTCTCAAGTTGGGGCTTCTGGGTGCCTCAGTCAATTAAGCATCCGACTCTTGATTTCGGTTCAGGTCATGATCTCATGGTTCATAGGATTGAGCCCCACGATGGGCTCCGTGATGACAGCATGGAGCCTGCTAGGGATTCTCTCTGTCCCTCTCTGCCCCTCCCCTAGTTGTGCTGTCTCTCTCAAAATAAATAAACTTTAAAAAAAAACCATACAATTTTCCTAAGTTGTTTGGAGGTGGGGCGGGGGGAGGAAGCTATGAGTGTGTGTGTGTGTGTGTGTGTGTGTGTGTGTGTGTGTGTTAAAAGAAACTTTATTGGGTGTTGGGGGTCCAGGTCCATGGAGGATGTTGTCCTCCATGATCCTGGGCTATGACGTCATGGGGAAGAGCCATTCAGTTCCCTCTCTGCCTTATAGTTGGTCAATGGCAAATAGGGGTAGCCTGGGGAGTACCGAGCGAACTGGAGGAGTATAAAACTTTTATGGACTGGAATTGCAACCACTGAGCCATTGCCACCCCATCCTTGCCCCCGTCAGGTTTCCATTCTTTTTGGTGTCCCTCCTTACCACCAAGCCTGGTGGACTGGCCTGAGTCACTTGCCAGGCTTAAGATACTCTAGAACTCATGTTTGGGAGAGTACTCTAGCTCCGAATCTCTATGCCCTAGACTTACTGGACCATCAAAGAGCATTTTTTTTCCTGCTGTGTGGAAAATACAGAGTTCACAATGGAGCACATTGAGCCTCTGACGGGCTCTGGGGTCCCAGGCCCCCAGGTGGCTCCTGGCGGTGCATGGCTCTCCACCGGGACCCACAGATGAGCTTCTGTCCCCTGCTTCCTACAAGAGGGGTGTGCTGAGCTGTCAGGCCTGGACTCAGGCCCATTTGTCAGAGCACTTCTCTATCCATCATCCACTTATTTTGATCTTTAAAGCCCCCCCCCCCACTTAATATTATCTTATTATCCTTCCTCTCCAGGGGGGAATGCTGAGTCTCAGAAGAGTGAAATTCTTGCTGTCCATGCTAATCGGTGCAGGGACAGGTCTGCCTGCCTCCCAACTTTGACTCCAGCCCCATTCCTGGATGCCATGTATCCAGGGAAGCCCCAAGGCAGCCTCCCTCGGCAGTTTGATGGTATTGTTATCAATTAGCTTTGGAACCAAAATGAGAACTCACCCACATCCGAGTAGACGAGGAAAGGAGAGCAAGGTGGGTGACATGCGGCTTATTTCTGGATTGTTGATAAATCCCTCCTCTCTGGCATCCATGGGCAGCCTGGACTTACAGTAAAGATGGTCGTGCCCTGATGCCTGTAAACTTTCCCGCTTTGGGATTAGAAGGGGCTCTGCTAAAGAGGAGGATGACAAAGGGCCTCTCTGTGCAGCTCTATTTTAGAATGGTTTCCCCAGGCCCCTTGGCTTCTTAGAAACTGGCAGCACATTCTCTCCGCCACATAACTCCGTTTGAGGATCATCTCCAGTCTCCATGGTAACTGCATGTCGGGAGACAGCCTGCTCTGTACTGTGGCTTTGTATTAAACACAATGAATTTAAATTGGATGCTCGGCAGTGAAGATAATCATTCTGGATCAGAGAGAAGCCTGGAGCTCCTCATTTCATAATTTTGGATGTTGGCACAATTCTCAGATTGAGCCCTGTAATTCAAGCCCAAGCCCCACCTACCCCTCTGTTTCTAAACTGCAGTTAGGTCCAATTTCACTTGGGCTTTTCTCCAGCTTTTCACAGAGGAGTCTTGGAGCCAGGGAGCCCCTCAGTCAGGTCAGGGCTATCCTGAGCTCTAGAAGGGGCAGCATAATGTAAAAGAAACTTGGGGGCTCTAGAATCGGATGGACCCTCATTCAGTCTGGCTGTGTGACTTCCTCTGAGCCCGTTTTCTTTTTAATTAAAAGAAAATTTTTAGTGTTTATTTTTGAGAGAGAGACACAGACAGAGTGTGAGCAGGGGAGGGGCAGAGAGAGAAGGAGACCTAGAATCTGAAGCAGGGTCCAAGGTCTGAGCTGTCAGTACCGAGCCCGACACGGGGCTCGAACTCACGAACTGTGAGATCATGACCTGAGCTGAAGTCGCATGCTTAACCAGCTGAGCCACCCAGGAGCCCCTACCTGTTTTCTTATCTATCTCTATAATTTTTTCATCCTCCCTGGCTGAACTCTGTACCCATCATAAATATAACTCCCCCATTCTCCTCTCCCCGCCCCCAGCCTCTGGCAACTACCATTCTACTTTTGTCACTGTGAGTTTGACCACCCTGGGTCCCTCATATATGTAGGTTCATACAGTCTTTGTTCATTTGTGATGGGCTTATCTCTCTTAGTGTAATGCCCTCAAGCTTCAACTGTGTTGTAGCACGCGTCAGAATTTCCTTCCTTTTTAAGGCTGGATAACATTCATATATACCACACTTTATTTATCAGTCTGTCCATCATTGGACACTTGGGTTCGTTCCAGCTTCTGGCTGTCATGAATAATGCTGTGACCACATATATCTGTCTGAGTCCTTGCTTTCAATTGGAGACTCATTTTGAGGAGCAAATACAATGTTAAGGGGCACCTGGGTGGCTCAGTAGGTTAAGCATCCGACTCTCGGTTTCGGCTCAGGGCATGATCGCACTCTTCGTGAGTCTGACCTCCACATCGGGCTCTGCGCTGACAGTGCAGAGCCTGTTTGGGATTCTCTGCCCATACCCTACGCCCTGCGTGCGTTCTCCCTCTCTCTCTCTCTCTCTCTCTCTCTCTCTCTCTCAAAATAAATAAACGTTTAAAAAAATAATAAATATTAAGAACACTGCACACAGTAGGCCATCAGTAAACGTTAATTTCTTTCCTGAGTGTGAGTTCAGGCGGCGTTAACTGCCACAGTGGTCTACTGGCTTCGGTGAGAATGATGTCACTTTCTACTGAGCAAGCTGCTTCTGTGTCCCCGCAACATGCTCATCTGCCGTGTCTGGGAATTAACACAGTTCGTTCCGTGGTTTAAAGGAAATGTCTTAACCATGAAAACGGGCATCGTCTCATGCATGCTTTTACATTCTCCCACCAGTTGGTATGCATGTATCCCTGCTTCCAGAAACGACAAGATGTTAGGGCTGATGTATATACTTCCTTATCGGTTGTCTATTTTAAGTCTTCCCTCTGGGAGACCCTGATGCAGGGGTGAGATCACCCCAGGCTGTGAGATTCTGTGCTTCGTAACTGTTTCACAGGCGTCAGATCTGTTCTGAGCATTACAGAAGAGTATGGGATTTGGAGGGAAGATACCTAGACCCCAGTTCTCGCCCACCTCTCAAACACTGAGGTGAGGAAAACATCTGTCGCCCGTGGTGGTTGTGAAGATTAGATGAGGGAAGTACTTTGCTGTGTGACCCGCTCCTGGAGCAGCCCGTGCCCTGGGGGAGAAAGGGACCAGGTCCTTGGGCTGGGGGGGCAGCTGTCCAGGAGATCCTCCCTGGGTCAAGTTTCATCCAAAGTCCCTATAGTAGGGGTGACTCTCCACTGCCTTGGGCGCCTCCAGGGGTGGGAATCCCAGAGCTCAGGAACTGTCTTTCCTGCGGGGTAGCCCTTCCAGGCCACCGGGCGGCTGCAGCCCCCAAGAGAGTCAGAGCCCCTTTGTACTCAGGAATTTGAGACAGAAGGGGAGGAGGAGGAGGGCTCTTGCCAGCCTCCTGACCTGCGTGCGACCCAGCTGCTCCCTGCAGCAGGCTGTCAGGCCTGTTCTTTATTGCTGAGGCTGGCGGGAGGAGGGGAGATGGGGATCTCACACCGCATCCCAGACCCTTCGCTCACTCCTCAGCAGTGCTGCTCGCGGTGGTAGCGTGTGTGCCCCGAGTCTAGAGTCTACCTGTTGAGATCCTGCCTCCACGTACTGCTTACGAACGTAAAAATGCAAATGTCACTCTAAGCCCCAACCAAACTCTGGGCCAGCCCTGAGATGCCTCCCTCCTGATGCTGCGCTGGACCTCTGCCTCGAGCCAGCCCTGTTCCCTGGGCTCCCCGCTCCCTCAGTTCTCCCAGGCTGCTTCCCCTGCACCCGCTGCCGGCCTCACCGGTCCCTCAGAGCAGCATGTTGATTCCAGCCCTCTCTAGTTGATTCTGCGTGTAACTCCCATAGGAGCATTGGCTCAGTGCCACACTCCTAATTTTCCCACCCCTTGCCTCCGGGAATTTGATTCTACTTCCCGTTTTGCTAAGGGGTCTGGGACCCCTTCTGATCATCTCCTCCTTTCTCTGTTACCCGCCCCTCTTGAATGGATGGAAAGAGGGGTGCCTCCCAGCCTAACAGATATGAAGATCAGCCCTCAGGTTTCCTCATCGGAGTAATGGGCACAATAACGCACCTCTTTCGCAGGGTCGTTGTGAGAATTCACGGGGCACAGAGCACAGGCTCAGTGGGCGTCGGTTACCGTTAGTGATGTTCGCCTCCACTGGGTTGACACTCTGCTCTATCTTAAGGCAAACGAAAGCTCCCTTTCTTCTTCTTTGTCTTCTGAGAAACAGCTTCCACCTGTCTCTTCCGTCCCCACCCCCAAATTCAGGGCCGTGACAATGCAGCCGGCACCCCACAGCCAGGGTCATGTTCCGAAGCCATACGTCATGTTCTTCCCCTGCCCGGAAGCCTGCTGTGACCACAGACGCGTCCAGGGCTGGGGGTGTAGCCAGCGTCCCGTCTGTAAATGTGCTTCTAACCGCCCCCTCCCAAGCTCCCTCAGGACCACCGCCGGCACAGCACACGAGCTGCTGAACTTTGCTGACCGGACAGAATCCAGGTTCGGCAAGGTCCTCACATGTTTGGTCCTAATCAGACCTGCCTTGGCCCAAACCAGACAGGTGTGCTGTCTGTCCTCCGGCCGCGCCCCCCCCCCCCGCCCCCCGCCCCGCCTTTGCCCACACCATCACGCCCGCCTTCCGGCTCTCGGCCGCCTGTTTGCACTTGATGGTGTCATCAGGAGGAATGCTATCTTTGCCCTGTACTCTTACAGTACTTAGCAGTCGTTTCTATTACAAATGAAGCTTTTTCTTGTCCTGTTTGCCAGCCACACTCTAAGTGCCTCAGGTGCTTAACATTTCTCGCCTTTCTGGACCATCTGATACACGTGATAGAGGGCACACGGTGTGCACATTAGTGCTACCTACAAGTGACGCTTACTGGTGATAATCGCTACCATTTATTGGGCTCCAACTATGTGCAGGCACTGCACTAGGTACTTTACATGCATTATCTCATTTAACTATTGTGACCCCATGGGTATATATTATTATCCTCATTTTACAAATAAGGAAATGGAGGGGCACCGGGGTGGCTCAGTCGGTTAAGCATCCAACTTCGGCTCAGGTCATGATCTTATGGTTGGTGGGTTTGAGCCCTGCATCAGTCTGTGTGCTGACAGCCTGGAGCCTGCTTCTGATTCTCTGTCTCTCTCTCTCTCTCTCTCTGCCCCTCCCCCACTCACGCTCTTGTCTTTTTCTCTCCCTCTCTCTCTCTCAAATATAAATAAACATTTAAAAAATGAGGAAATGGAGCTCAGAGATTAAACAGCTTGTCCAAGGTCTTACAACTAAGTGTAAGTGTCTTACAACTAGGATTTAAACCTGGATCTGCCTGCCTTAAAGGCTGATTCTTGTCACTATACTGTTTTGCCTCTAAATATGACATTAATATACCTTTACGTGACAGGCGGATTAAATGTGGGAAAATGTCCTTTTCTCGAAATGCGTTGTAACTGAAGGTTGCCTGTTTTCTCTGCAGAAAAATCAAAGAATGAAGTGCGAGTTTTAGATATGGTAATATTTAGGGTAAGAGCACTGCAAAATCAGAGGTGGGACCAGGCCCCAGATGGTGTGGGAGAGGCCATGGACCCAGAAGGTAGGCGTGGAAAGTAAAAGGAAGTTTGGGAGTGCGATTAATTGCGAACGCAGTTTGGAGAAAACCAGTCAGCTGCAAGCTGCTCAACAGGCTGTAAATCATGGGTGGAGAAAAGACTTGAGAGCTGTATGTAGCGGGAGGGACAGAAAGGGTAGCCCCAGGGAACTGATCACACATCAAATGGATGCTCTGCAGAAAAGCTAGGGTTGTTTTTGTTTTTGTTTTGTTTTGTTTTCACAGAAAAGAGGCATTTGATAGAAAGAGGTTGGGGTGACTCCGAAGGAGAATGGATGGGGCAGTGGTCAGAGCAGAGGTCAGCACTCAAGCGGCCTGGAAGGGAATTGTCAGAGAGCTGGCTTGAGTTGGCAGTAAAGCTAAGTAAAGTTAAGAGTCTCATCACCCTACATCAGGCAAGTGTAAGAGCCTCATCACCCTACATCAGGCAAGTGTCATGAATAAAGAGGTGGGACTCCTTCTTAAAAGATCATTAAGAAACTTAAGATGATGACAGCAAAACATTAAACAATCCAAGCACAGAGCCCTTCTAAATGCAGGGCACTGTGGGCTGCACAGCCCACAAAGCTGGCCCTGGCTGGTGGGCTTGTGTTTCAGGATGAGAAAGATATTTACTGAGTGCCAGGCATGGTTCTAAGTACCATAGATGT
Organism: Panthera uncia; assembly: GCF_023721935.1. Lineage (NCBI taxonomy): Eukaryota > Metazoa > Chordata > Mammalia > Carnivora > Felidae > Panthera > Panthera uncia. The sequence goes on along the minus strand of NW_026057579.1, from coordinate 18,883,022 downwards.
ATCATCTCACTTGATGAAGTGCTCAGGTCCTCCTTTTGGAAAGCTTCTCAAGTTCCAGGACTTGAGTGGTATTTAAGAACTGGCTTTCCAGGGGCGCCTGGGCGGCTCAGTCGGTTGGTTGGGTGTCTGACTTCGGCTCAGGTCATGATCTCACGGTTCGTGAGTTCGAGCCCCGCATTGAGCTCTGTGCTGACAGCTTGGAGCCTGGAGCCTGCTTCAGATTCTGTGTCTCCCTGTCTCTCTGCCCCTCCCCTGCTCATGCTGTCTCTCTCTCTCTCTCTCTCTCTCTCTCTC